>NW_025765564.1:0-143751 GCF_003918875.1 Haliotis rubra | reverse complement strand
TTGGTAGCAGCTTCGTTCCACAGTTCATTGCTACTATCTCTGCCAAAATTCGGCTAAACAAAGTGACGGCACCCCTGAACTGGTGTCAGGTTTTGATATTTATCAGTTTAGTTTCTTACTTTCTAACTCCGATAAACTCGTTTATCATCCAAAATTGAGTCCCACAGTAGATGCTGCTTGTGTGAGCTTTCGTCCTTTTCACAGTAGATTTTGTACAATGCCCTGATAATACTATGACGTCGTGAAGACTTGTTGACGTCACAATGCTATGACATCGCTTCACTACAAGTCTAATGGAAGTACCGTGTTCAGAGATGTACATTTTCATTGAAAACTAAAGAAGAGTGATTTTTGCTGATAAATAGAATCTCACCCTCGTTCTTCCTGATATCAAATATATCAACGCTCGTTGATAAAGAAATATCCTCGGCAAGCCTCGGATATTTGTAACTTTTATCAACTCGTGGTGATATATTTGATAGAGACTCCCGCCCTTGGATGGCGTGAGCAGCGTTTGTTGAGAGGAGAGCCATTTTCTTCAAAATACTCTAATATCGATACGAAGTTGACCTGATTTGGTCATACTGTGCCTACAAGTGAATGATCGAAGTATCGATCGATGTATACAGAGCCAGGATCGGACTGTTCAAGCACCTGAGGGGCACCCGGCAAGTGAATATACACACAGACAGTGAGTACTCGCCATTCACTACCGGATCTGATATACACCTCAGACTTATCATTTGCTCCCTTATTTTAGGGATACATCTCTGTGCATCGTTTTTACACAATCAAACTTTGCGAATACTTTGATTTTGACGATTATTTGCCAAATGAAAGGACATTCTTTTGTGTGTCATGTGACGTCACTCCTTTGAACGTGACCTTGTTTTATCCAACCATGTCGATGCATGCTTCACATGCACGGGAGTCATGTTTTTCCGGCGGTGACGCGCCACCCGCTGGCGTGATCACAATATGGTACTCATGTGTTCCAATGATGTAGAAACCAACCCCGGACCGATCACTCTTGAAGAGGTAAGAACACGATCATGAATGAACTACGTGACGTTAAATGTGGACTTAGTTCGCAAATATCGGACCTTTAGAAGCGAAGTTAAACAATCAGTTCAAAATGTTATGATTTGGATAGAAGGGTTACAGAAATGGGACCTGAGGTTACCGATGTGAAACATAACCATGACTTGATGTACAGTGATATTGATGCCCTTGCAGAGAAAGTTGACCATGTGTTTTCTCGGTTTCTACGCATTGATGATGAACTGGGCAAGTTAGAGTCGTTCAGCAGACGTGATAATATTATCCCTATACGGCGTGCTGGAATCCGATGAAGAGAAATCCATGGCGTGCAAGGAGAAAGTGATTACGATATTTAATGACAATTTGAAATTTAAAACTTGGCAGCCAGGTGACGGACATTTATCACCGTGCACATCGTCTTGAAATGAAACGTCAAAGACGCCGACAAACCTCGCCCTGTCATGGGTCAAACTGATGGTATCAGGTGACAAAGTCAGAGCCCTTAAGGCTAGACCAGCACTTAAGGAAAGGGTTTTGGAATATCCAGTGATTTAACGACACGTCAACGACAAAACTTCAAATGCTAAAGGGTACCAACCAGTTTGGCTTCTTTAAAATGGCAAGCTGATAACGAAATCTCGTTTAGCTACAGAATCCACGACGTCGACATCACAGAAAACAACTCAAAAGAACGCATTGTAACATCAAGTCCAGATACCGAACCAACGTCTCCGATCGTGTCGAAATAGGAAGTCGGCCGAAGCCCGGATCATATTTCCTCACGGACCCTATGACCGTAACACCGGTGTAGATAAACATTATGAACCCTCTGACGATTCTGAATATCTGTGTTGTGATGGAACTATTAAGTTTCTTTTGGAATGTGAATGGTTAAAATTCCAAAATCAATGAAAATGACTTTTGAATTATTTACGTCATTTCCAAAATTGTATGTCTTGCAGAAACATTTGTTGACAATATTTTCCGATGTTGATTAGTTGCATGACTATGATATCTTTTATGGCCCAGCAATCAGAGCTGTCCGGTATGGTCCTGGAAGCTCTCTGGTGAATTGATATACGTAGGTATTCATCGATCTGTCAACCAAATCGTGTAAGTTATTTGAAATGTGATTTTGACAATTTTATATGCATAAAAATTCAGTAAGTCGATATTTGCAACTGATAAAGATATTAACTTGATATGTACATATATCCCACCAGTGGGTTCATCCTACTATAAGACCTTCACACAAATGTAGTCTTAATAATGTTGATCAATTTTTACTTTCCTAATTTGTCTGAGTTTAGAGATTCCCATATTGTACTTTGTGGCTACATGGATGCGCGAACAGAGAGAGTAACAACCCCAAGTGACATGTATCGATGATAGAAACGTCACCAACATATTTGATATGACGAGGGAGGATATCCCTGTTGGGGATCGTAAATCACATGATAAGGTCATAAATAGATTCGGACAAATTTTTGATAGGTATGTGTTATGCATTTTCATTTTATTTATTGTCAATGGTAGAGAGTCTTTTTGGAGATGATCAAGGTGGATATACTTTTGTCGGACGAAGCATAACTGTAGTGTTAATGATTATTTAATCTGTTCTCCTCCTGATCTCTTTGAATATATAAGTATGTTGAATATAGGTGATCGGTTAGGATTCCCCGATCATCTGCCTTTTAGAGCTCAAATGCCGATGTCCTAAAGTAGAACATGATTAAAGGAAGTAAATCAACAGCAGATATCTCCTCTAATGAAAAAATTATTAGAATGAGTCTTTATGAAAGACATTTTAGGAAATCTTCAAGAGGGAACCTGCGAAACAGGTGAAGTCAGGTGTTTAATAAGCTTGATAGTAATATAGAAGATGCTATTGATGATTTGTAAGTATGATTTTGAATTCTGCAAGCTGTATGAAGAAACGTGTATTGATCACCACCGCGAAAATCAATCCACCCTTGAAATATACTGGTGTAAGTCTGCACGGCGGGTTGCACGAAAATCTCTAAAACATTGAGACGTAAACGTAACGATACCAATAGAAAACTATATTGTAAGGAACGAAATATATACAGAAACTGCTGTAGAAGATTTAAATCGGACCTGAGTAAACGAAATGTCGATAACTTAACAAAGGCAACAAAAGCCATGACCTCATTTTGGAAACAAATCCAGATATTTAAAAAAAGTCGATCAACACGAAAATGTAGTTCCGAAAGCGGAATGGTTAAATCATTTTAAAAAAATGTATTTCGTAATGATTTTGTTTTTAATGATTCTTTTGATGATTGTCCTTTGCAGGATGATGCAACACCAGATATTTTAACTGCAGATATGTCTGACGTCGAATCACTTGTATTAGACTCACCCATAACAGATAATGAAATATCAGAAGCGTTATTGCATTTGAAAAATGGAAAATCAGCTGGTCTTGACCTCGTCGTGGTGGAAATGCTTCAAAGTTCAGAGTTTGTTATCATGCCCCTTTTGAATAAGTGTTTTAATAAATTGTTTGAAAATGGTATTTTCCCCCCGTTGTTGGGCGCGATCAATTATTGTTCCTTTACATAAGAAAGGTGATGTCACCAATCCAGATAATTATAGAGAATCTCCTTATGAGTATTTTTAGGTGAAGTCTTTACATCTGTTCTAAATAACTTACACTCACTAAATGGGCAAGTATGACAGATAAAATTCCCGAATCACAGAGTAGGCTTTAGAAGAAATATTCAACTTCTGATCATATCTTTACACTATTTGCACTAGCCCAGAAATGTCTATCCCGTCGTAAGCGTAAATTATATGTAGCTTTTCGTTGATTTCATGTAAAGCATTTGATTCTGTCAATCGTTCCTAAATTGTGATATTCTTTAATGTAATACTGGCCTGAAAGGTATAATGTATTCAATTTTAAAAGCAATGTATACTAATGTGATAGCTTGGGTCTGTTGTGGTGATGATAAGACTGATTTTTTCGACTGCCCCGTTGGATTAAGACAAAAGAATGTGTTGTGAGTCCAATTCTATTTTCCCTGTTTATCAACGAATTGTAAGTACGATATTATTGCAAATGGTAAGCATGGCATCCAAATATTTCCAGATCTCTTAGAACTTTTTATTCTTTTATTTGCTGATGACGTGTAATTTTTCTTCTCAGAATCTGTAGTTGGACTACAAACCCAGTTAAATATTTTGGAAAGGTATACTAAAACATGGGATTTATCCGTTAACCTAGATAAAAAGCTAATATTGTTATATTTAGAAAAAGGTGGCCGGATATCTTCTAAAGAAAGGTGGTCCTTTAATGACCAACATGTAATTGTCTCTGATCATTACACTTATCTTGGTATTAAGTTTACATCTGCTATGAACTGGAAAACATCTGTTACTGAATTATCATTGAAAGCTAAAGAAAGCATTGATAAGTCTTTTATCTGCCTTGTGTAAAATTAGTGTATTTGACGCCCAGTATTTACTTTAAACTATTTTATTGTCAAATTCAGCCTATTCTTTTGTATGAATCGAGATTTGGGGATTCCCAGAGATATGAATGCATAGAAAAAATACATCTGATGGCCTGTAAGAAATTTTAAATGTAGGACCCTCTACACCGAATTGTATGGTGTACGGTGAATGTGGGAGGTATCCCTCTGTATATAAATGCTCATATTCGATGTATAAAATTCTGGTTTAAGATATTGTGTATGCAAAGAACACAGATTACCCAAAAGGCTTATAACATTTTTTGTTCATTTGGACAACATTGGTAAAGTGACGTGGGCATCTTATGTAAGAAATCTTCTGTTTTCACATGGTTATGGTTTTGTATGGTTAAGTCAGTCAGTTGGTAATGCAAGTTTGTTTTAACTCAGTTTCGAGGAAAGAAGTCTTAATATGTTTAATCAAGAATTGCATTCAGTAATACATAATACTTCACGGTACGACTCTTATAGAATATATACAAATCACTTTACTCCAGCCGGAGAAATATCTGTCGTTTTTAACATTAAAGAAATTAAGATATCCATTTATACGTTTTAGGTTTAGGTTTGATAAACATAATGGTAAACGAAGGAAGACGTTTTATATTGAACGACGATGCAAGAGAATGTGCCCATTGTGTAATATAGATGTGGAAAAATGAAATCCATTTTTGCTTGTATGTCCTTTGTATAAAGATTTGCCTACGAAATATATAGCTGAATATTATCTACGTATAAGCCACCTACATTAGCATTTAAACTACTTCTTTCATCAACTGACCAGCATGTAATAATAAAGCTGTCGTACTATATCAACTATGCTCTTGGTTAAACGTAACAATCTGATAAAAGTGTTGTATGTCCATCGTATTTCACTACTTGTACATAATTTACTGCCTGTATCATGATTTGCTGTTTGGATCACTAAAGTACTACTTATTGCACCATATGTATAATGTATATGTATAACTCCAATGTATATGGGCCGGAGACCTTTTGTACAATAAACATCTTTGACTTTGATACCAAAAGATACTCAGGTGAGACTCTCTCTGTATTAGGTTGGGTATAAAGGGGTACTGTTTTTGTTTCTTGTTGATTAACGCAACACAATACTTCATCCTTGTTTGTGTCTTGTTGAATGATATGGCTACCACGTGCACCATCCGGGTATATAGAAATAGACATCCTGGGATCACTGAGGAGAACCAGCCAGTACGTCCCTCACCTCACCCTCACCACACCACTATAACCTGACAGCGTGGCACATGAAACATCACTTCACCACTATAACCTGACAGCGTGGCACATGAAACATCACTTCACCACTATAACCTGACAGCGTGGCACATGAAACATCACTTCACCACTATAACCTGACAGTGTGGCACATGAAACATCACCTCACCACTATAACCTGACAGCGTGACACATGAAACATCACTTCACCACTATAACCTGACAGTGTGGCACATGAAACATCACTTCACCACTATAACCTGACAGTGTGGCACATGAAACATCACCTCACCACTATAACCTGACAGTGTGGCACATGAAACATCACCTCACCACTACTAACCTGACAGCGTGGCACATGAAACATCACCTCACCACTATAACCTGACAGTGTGGCACATGAAACATCACCTCACCACTATAACCTGACAGCGTGGCACATGAAAACATCACCTCACCACTATAACCTGACAGCATGGCACATGAAACATCACCTCACCACAATAACCTGTTACCACTATGGCACATGAAACATCACCTCACCACTATAACCTGACGGCGTGACACATGAAACATCACCTCACCACTATAACCTGACAGTCGTGGCACATGAAACATCACCTCACCACTATAACCTGACAGCGTGGCACATGAAACATCACCTCACCACTATAACCTGACAGCGTGGCACATGAAACATCACCCGCACCACTATAACCTGATGGTATGGCACATGAAACATCATCTCACCACTTTAACCTGACGGTATGGCGCATGAAACATCACCTTACCATTATAACCTGCACGCATGAAACATCACCTCCCACTATAACCTGACGGCGTGACACATGAAACATCACTTCACCACTATAACCTGACGGCGTGGCACATGAAACATCACCTCACCACTATAACCTGACAGTGTACTGGGCACATGAAACATCACCTCACCACTATAACCTGACAGCGTGGCACATGGAAACATCACCTCACCACTATAACCTGACAGTATGGCGCATGAAACATCACCTCACCACTATAACCTGACAGCGTGACACATGAAACATCACCTCACCACCACTAAACCTGACAGCGTGGCGCATGAAACATCACCTCACCACTATAACCTGACGGTGTGGCACATGAACATCACCCGCACCACTATAACCTGACAGCGTGGCACATGAAACATCACCTCACCACTATAACCTGACGGCGTGGCGCATGAAACATCACCTCACCACTATAACCTGACGGCGTGGCATGAAACATCACCTCACCACTATAACCTGACGGTGTGGCGCATGAAACATCACCTCACCACTATAACCTGACGGCGTGGCGCATGAAATCATCATCTCACCACTTTAACCTGACACTATAAACCTGACGGTGTGGCACATGAAACATCACCTCACCACTACAACCTGACGGCGTGGCACATGAAACATCACCTCACCACTATTACCTGACGGCGTGGCGCATGAAACATCACCTCACCACTATTACCTGACAGCGTGGCGCATGAAACATCACCTCACCACTATTACCTGACAGCGTGGCGCATGAGCATCACCTCACCACTATTACCTGACAGCGTGGCACATGAAACATCACCTCACCACTATAACCTGACGGCGTGGCACATGAAACATCACTCACCAATATAACCTGACAGCGTGACACATGAAACATCACCTCACCACTATAACCTGACGGCGTGGCGCATGAAACATCACCTCACAACTATTAACTGACAGCGTGGCACATGAAACATCACTTCACCACTATAACCTGACGGCGTGGCACGAAACATCAACCTCATCACCTTACCATTATAACCTGACAGCGTGACACATGAAACATCACCTCACCACTATTACCCGACAGCGTGGCGCATGAACATCACCTCCACCACTATTACCTGACGGTGTGACAGTGCGCATGTGCTGTGGCAGAAACATCACTTCACCACTATAACCTGACAGCGTGACACATGAAACATCACCTCACCACTATAACCTGACAGCGTGGCGCATGAAACATCACCTCACCACTATAACCTGACGGTGTGGCACATGAAACATCACCTCACCACTATTACCTGACAGCGTGGCGCATGAAACATCACCTCACCACTATAACCTGACAGCGTGGCACATGAAACATCACTTCACCACTATAACCTGACGGTGTGGTGGCACATGAAACATCACCTCACCACTATTACCTGACAGCGTGGCGCTTGAAACATCACCTCACCACTATAACCTGACAGCGTGACACATGAAACATCACTTCACCACTATAACCTGTCAGGCGTGACACATGAAACATCACCTCACCACTATAACCTGACAGGCGTGGCACATGAAACATCACCTCACCACTATTACCTGACGGCGTGGCACGGAAACATCACCTCACCACTATAACCTGACAGGCGTGGCGCATGAAACATCACTTCACCACTATAACCTGACAGCGTGACACGCGAGACATCACTTCACCATTACCTATAACCTGTCACCGTGACACATGAAACATCACTTCACCACTATAACCTGACGGCGTGACACATGAAACATCACTTCACCACTATAACCTGGCGGTGTGCGTGACACATGAAACATCACCTCACCACTATAACCTGACAGCGTGACACATGAAACATCACTTCACCACTATAACCTGGCGGTGTGGCACATGAGAACATCACTTCACCACTATAACCTGACGGCATGGCACATGAAACATCACTTCACCACTATAACCTGACAGCGTGGCACATGAAACATCACCTCACCACTATAACCTGTTAGTATGGCGCATGACCTCAACATCACTTCACCACTATAACCTGACAGCGTGACACATGAAACATCACTTCACCACTATAACCTGTCAGCGTGACACATGAAACATCACCTCACCACTATAACCTGACAGCGTGGTACATGAAACATCACCTCACCACTATTACCTGACAGGCGTGGCGCATGAAACATCACCTCACCACTATAACCTGACAGCGTGACGCATGAAACATCACCTCACCACTATAACCTGTCAGCGTGACACATGAGACATCACTTCACCACTATAACCTGTCAGCGTGACACATGAAACATCACTTCACCACTATAACCTGGCGGCGTGACACATGAAACATCACTTCACCACTATAACCTGGCAGCGTGACACATGAAACATCACCTCACCACTATAACCTGACAGCGTGACACATGAAACATCACTTCACCACTATAACCTGGCGGTGTGGCGCATGAAACATCACTTCACACCACTATAACCTGACAGCATGGCACATGAAACATCACTTCACCACTATAACCTGACAGCGTGGCACATGAAACATCACCTCACCACTATAACGTGGCGGTGTGGCACATGAAACATCACCTCACCACTATAACCTGATAGTATGGCACATGAAACATCACTTCACTGCACTATAACCTGACAGCGTGGCACATGAAACATCACCTCACCACAAAACTTGACAGCGTGGCACATGAAACATCACCTCACCACAAAAACTTGACAGTGTGGCACATGAAACATCACCTTACCATGAAACATCAACCTCATCACCTTACCATTATAACCTGACAGCGTGGCACATGAAACATCACCTCACCACTATAACCTGACAGCGTGGCACATGAAACATCACCTCACCACTATAACCTGACAGCGTGGCACATGAAACATCACCTCACCACTATAACCTGACAGCGTGGCACATGAAACATCACCTCACCACTATAGCCTGACAGCGTGGCACATGAAACATCACCTCACCCGCATATACTAACAGTGTGGCGTTACTATTGTAGGTTGATCTGCTTTCTCCAGCTCAGGGTAGCCGGTTTTTCTCCTCCAGGGCAGAGTAGAAGGTTTGACGCCCAAGTACTGGGGAAATTTTCAGATCTGGAACTTCTCAAATATTTTCTTACACGTCAACGGCGCTAACAGAGGAAATCAATACTTCTTTGAAATATTCATCTACGGGGCGGATAGGGGTTAGTTCACAGTAATTCAACTTGACAAAGGAAATAACCTCAGATAATAAGCCCTCCATCTAAGATGCGACAAGACGGGGATTACATGCGTACTGCCGTGGTATATATTATTTATAACCTTCATCCTGTGCCGGGAACACATACTTATCACCCAGCTGGCTTCCTTGTCCACCACGCCTCAGGAGCCTGATGGTTTCTTCATGGCAGCTAATGACCCGGTTGGATCACAGCAAACATGGTTTACAACTTTCCGATCAAACAAGTATATATATTTTGCCCTGCTACATACGACAATTTGTTTCAAACTTGAGATATGTTAGCAAATTTGCATTTGTTGTGGGTGAATATGTTTTATTCCACAATTATCGATATTCAAAAAATCTCGAGACCGATAACAAAAGCAAACTTGTTCTCACATTGTACCGTATAACGAAGCAGGGTCGTGAACGTGAACAGTGAACACCTGAAACGGAATGAAAGAGAAAAACAATTTTTGTTCAACAAACTGCTCTAATGTTATCAGGTGTTCATGTCATAATGGGGGCGGTGGAGTAGCCTAGTGGTTAAAGCGTTTGCCCGTCACGAAGACCCAGGTTCGATTCCCTACATGGATACAATGTGTGAAGCCCATTCCTGGTGTCCTGCGATGTGGATATTCACAATCATACTCACTTGTCGGCCATAGATGACCTTGATATTCAAGTGACCTGAGCAGATCCGCAAAAAACTTACTCTGATTGGTGGAAAATATAATATCCTGTAAGATATTGTCATTTTAGGAAATTATATTTATGAATATTTAACCTCTAAAAATATTCTTACCAATTTACTGCTCATGTCACTTGAATGTCAAGGCCATCTATGGCCGACAAGTGAGTACGATTGCCTATGATTTTGGAGAAAATGCCTGCTTACTGTCGAGGAAATGATTTGTAGATGTTGCAATAAGTTTTTAGACCCGTGGAATGCCGCTGCTGATCGAATCTAGCCCTACATACGTGCTGTCAACGTGGCTGGAATTAATAAACGAATTTAAAAGGTGAGTTTTCGCTGTCTTGGGTGATCCATGATTTTGGCTTGGAATTGTGGAGGTAGCTGTTTTCAGTGAGTTGTGGTGTATAACTTTTGAAATAATGATCCGATTGTGACCAATTATAGCTCATTTTGTAGGGAAATCATCTACTTTTCGATCCGTAGGCCTCGACGGGGCCTTAAAAATATTTTACGTGGTGAAATCTAACTTTGATTGAGGAGAGGGTGGTTTCGTCGTTAGATCCCTTTCCTTTTATATAGTAATAGGGTTGGGTCTTTACACCTATAGGTCTTTCTAACGCTGTTTCTAAGCGAGACACGCCCCTATGCACTGTAAGCAGTAATGTACACGGGGAACAGTGTTGACTAACAGTCACTATGTAGCGCGCTATTTGTGTTTCGATAAGCAACGTGCTATATATATATATATCATATATATATATATATATATATATATATATCATATCTATCATTGTTATTAAATATGTGGTCGATGATCTTGTCTTTGGCTTTCTGTCTCTTCCAAAAGTATTCCAGTTATGTCACCTATGTGATGCAGGCCTTGGACGTTTACCACTTTAATGAAGCTCATGAGTACAGATGTTCTACACCTGCACACAAGACTCGCGCTGCCATGGTCAGTGGTAGGGGAGGTAATTGGGTCAACGTGAACATAATCTCAGAAGTGCTGTACTTGAGGTTGATGATGTATATTCATTAGAAACAGTTAAGGGCCCCTGTATCATATATGGGTCTGTGCAACGGGCAGTTTTAGATTTTGTCTCGTCATCTGGAAAATATGATGTAATCTAGACAGGCTCTTGAATGGCTTAGACAGATTTAGTTCTGTGGTTTTAAATCATTTTAACACTCTGTCATCTGAACCTACTGCTTTTTTAATGAATGAGTATTTCATGTTTCAGAAATGGAAGTGATTACTTAAGGTTTTTAATCCGTAACACAAAGCAGAGGTTATTCGACATACGTATACCTCTATCCAAATTAATAGTGTTGTCGTTTCTTTTATCTTAACTAAACGATTCCTTTTGCGATGAAATTACCTATGATTGTTTATTAAATCAAGTCAATGTGTTTGGCGCAAATAGGCCTCTTATTGGCCCACCTCGCCCTAAAACTATAAAACCAACCAACCAAACCTGTTAGCAGGTGTATCAGTTTGAAAGAAAGTGATTTTTTAATATGTCTCCAGCAGAAAATGAGTACCCGGTGGGATAAAGTCTGACTATAATCTTCTAGCGCTGAACAGGCACCTGAGGTTATCCGGGCTTAATAATGCATTGATCATGGGCAGTAGTAGCAGCATTGGTACTAGTAGTAGTAGTAGCAGTAGTAGTAGTAGTAGTAGCAGTAGTAGTAGCAGTAGTAGTAGTAGTAGTAGTAGTAGCAGTAGTAGTAGTAGTAGTAGTAGTAGTAGTAGTAGCAGTAGTAGTAGTAGTAGTAGTAGTAGTAGTAGTAGTAGTAGCAGTAGTAGTAGTAGCAGTGGTAGTAGTAAGGTAGTTAGAGTAGTAGTAGTAGTAGTGAGTAGTAGCAGTGATGGTAGTGATAGTGGTAGTGGCGGCAGTGGTGGTGTAGTGGTGGTAGTGGTAGTAGTAGTGAGTGAGTGGTAGAGGTGGTGAGTGGTAGGAGTAGTGAGTAGTGGTAGTAGAGTAGTGGTAGTGGTAGAGTAGTAGTGGTAGTGAGTGAGTGAGTGGTAGTGGTAGAGTGGTAGAGTGGTAGTGGTGGTGGTGAGTGGTAGTAGTGGTAGTGGTATGAAGTAGTGGTGGCAATAGTGGTGGCAGTGGTGATGTGGTTCTAGCAGAGTAGTAGTAGCCAGTATTGGTGAGTGAGTGGTAGTGGTAGAGTGAGTAGTGGTAGTGGTGGGGAGTAGTAGAGTGAAGTGAGTTGTAGTGGTGAGTGGTGGTGAGTAGTGGTAGAGTGGTAGTGGTAGAGTGGGAGGTAGAGTAGTGGTAGTGGTAGAGTGGTAGTGGTGGTGAGTGGTAGAGTGAGTGGTGGTGGTTAGTAGTAGTGGTGGTGAGTGGTGGGAGTGGTAAGTAGTGTGGTGGTGGTGGTAGTGGTGAGTGGTAGTGGTAGTGAGTAGTGGTAGTAGTGAGTGTGGTAGAGTAGTATGTAGTAGTGGTGGTGGGAGAGTAGTGGTGAGTGAGTAGTAGTGAAGTGAGAAATTAGTGGTGGTAGTGAGTGGTGGTGAGTAGTGAGTGGTGGTGAAGCAATGGTAGTGGCAGTGATTAGTAGTGAGTGTGAGTGATGGTAGGAGAGTGGTAGTGAGTAGTGGCAGTGAGTAGTAGTGGAGTAGAGTAGTAGTTAGTGGTGAGAGTAGTGAGTAGAAATTAGTGGTAGTGGTGATGAGTAGTAGTGGTGGTAGCAGTGAGTAGTGGTAGTGAAGTAGTAGTGGCAGTAGTAGTGAGTGAGTAGAGTAGTGAGTGGTGTGTAGTAGTGAGTAGCCAGTAATTGGCCTAGTGAGTGTGGTAGTGGTAGTGAGTGATGAAGGTAAGTGTAGTGAAGGAGGGAGTAGTAGTGGTAGTAGTGGTAGTAGAAGTAGTGGTAGTGGTAGTGGTAGTAGAGAGTGAGTAGAAGTAGTGATGTAATTGAGCAGAGTAGTGAGTAGTGAATCAGAGTAGTGAGTGGTAGTGGCAGCAGTAGCAGTAGTGAAAATGGTAGGCTGGCAGTGAGTGATTAGTGGCAGTAGTGAGTAGTAGTGAGTAGAGTGGTAGTGAGTAGTAGGAGTGGTAGAGTGAGTAGTGAAATTGAGAAAGTAGTAGTGTTAGTGGTAGTAGTGAAGTGAGAGTGAAGTGGTGAGTGAGTAGAGTGGTGGAGAGTAGTGGTGGTGAGTGGGAGTAGAGTGAGTGGTAGTGGTGGTAGTTAGTGAGAGTGGTAGTGAGGTAGAGTGAAGTGGTAATTAGTGAGTGTGAGTGAGTGAGTGATGGAAGGTGGAGTGATGGGAGTGGTGAGTGATTAGGAAGTAGTGAGTGGTAGTGGTGAGTGGTAGAGTGAGTAGTGGTAGTGAGTAGGTGAGTAGTGATGAGTAGTGGTGAGTGGTGGGAAGTGGTGAGTGAGTGATGTGTGTGTGTAGTGGTGAGAGTGGAGTGTGGTGGTGGTGGAGTAGTGAGTGGTGGAAGTGGGAGTGAGTGGAAGTGAGTGAGAGTAGTGAGTGAGTGGTGGTGGTGTTAGTGGTGGGAGTGAAATTAGTGGTGGTGGTGGTGGTGGTGGTAGTGAGTGATGGTGGTGGGAGGAGAGCAGGGTGAAGGGTGTCGATAGTGTCAATGTGTTCTACGAGTGAAACTGCCATCCGTTATAGTATAGGCGTATCCCACTGTGTTGACATGCTGTAGCTTGCCACCATAGCAACACTGTACACTTTCTATGTTTCGAATGTACTTTAGGCGCCACAGCAAGCCGATACAACGTGATACAGAAGAAGAAAATAGTTTATTAACGTGTCCCGTGGTATACAATTGACTTGTTAAAATCTCATAAAATTCACAATAAAAACATGTAGACCACCCGGCCCTACGGCCTACGAGACACGATAACTACTTAAAATCTACATGAAAATGTGGAACTTGTTATTACAATACTAAAGCATTAAAATATTAATATACATACTAATAATGATTGTTCCCTCATTAGGATGAGAAAGACACAATAACTCAGTCGCCTAGTGGCAGCAAGAGCTGTATACTCCCCAGGGAGTTGAGATTGATAATACGATTGTGCCGTTGAGATTGACATCCAATGATTGATGGAAAAAATACCAGCGCTTTGAGCATGCACTAGTGCGTTGATATGTCCGCTATATAAATATCCTATAATAATATACTTGAAATATTCCCACACCAAGCCGATACGACGTGATATAACTGAAATATTCCCTCACCAAGCCAAGTATTTTATTAAGAAACACAGTTCGTTCTACCTCCATATATAATATTATAAGGTACACTTTTGCCCTGAGTTACATTATACATGTTGACAGAGCGAACAGTATTTCTATTCCACAGTGTTGACATGCTGTAGCTTGCCACCATAGCAACATAGTACACTTTCTATGTTTCGAATGTACTTTAGGAGCCATGTCATGTAAACCCCGATCATCTCATTCCCATACAGCTATTACATGACATAGATAGTGACAGATAGTGACTATCTTCTCGTCCATCACTATATTATCTGATCTGTTTACATATGACCGTCGCAGGGGCACTGTTAGGCGATGGGGCACAAACAAGGCTGGGGCATGCTACGCTTTTCACGAACACCTGGTGTCATCACTGATTGTCAATAATCCAGTTTTGAAGTTTTCACTGTTTTGTGCAATTTAGCCCCATTGGAATGTACTTCTTAAGAAAAGCTAATGTTGCTGGGGAGGTATTTTAAATTAAAATCCCCATTGAGATTTGTTGTATGTCACGGTCATCGACGAAAATACCAGTGGGATGTCCGGATTGTCAAATACAATTCTAAATCCCTCTTATTGCTATTCTTAGCCGCGGCCTCCAAAACAGCAACTAAAAAATCAGATTATACGTAGTGGTTTAGTATATATTGTCTTTTGAACAAGTTATGTATGCAGTCATCTATCAGGTTGATCTCCCCTGAACTTATCCACATAATTTACACGAGCTCACGCCCTTGGGCATAGACATACTTGTTAAACTCTGACCGATCAACCAACCCCATGTGCACACATTAAACACGTGATACTGTGGGGTTGAAAGTACACCGGTCAGTTTGTTTTCAAATAATGTACTACATTGTCCTTGTTGCCATAGCAATGAAGGGCGACTTCAGAAACAATAACTGATTACCATAGTCATTGTTGCAGGGGGTGACAGCAAGAGTGGGCATGTTTTTAGATATGGTGCATCAGTCTGTATTGTGAGTAGGGAAGACCATGTGAGTGTCGGTGAAATGAGTGAGCTGGGTATCAAAGCCCGGGTGTTTCAGTTATATCACGTCGTATCGGTTTGATAGAAGGGTTCATTGAAATACTCCCACATCAAGCCGACACGAAGTGATATAACTGACATATTCCCACACAAAGCCAATACGAGGTGATATATATGAAATCTTCCTACACAAAGCCGATCCGACGTGATATAAATGAAATATTCCCACACCAAGCCAATATGACGTGATATATATTCCCACACAAAGCCGATACGACATGATATAACTGAAATATTCACTCATCAAGCCAATATGATGTGATATAACTTAAATATTCCCTCATCAAGCCGATACGAGGTGATATAACTGAAATATTCCAACACCAAACCAATACGACGTGATATAACTGAAATATCCCCACGCCAAGCCGATACGACGTGATATAACTGAAATATCCCCACGCCAAGCCGATACGACATGATATAACTGAAATAGTCCCTCATCAAGCCGATACGACGTGATATAACTGACATATTCCCTCATCAAGCTGATACGACGTGACATAAATGAAATATTTCCACACCAAGCCGATACGACGTGATATAACTGAAATATCCCCACACCAAGCCGATACGACGTGATATAACTGAAATATTCCCTCATCAAGCCGATACGCCGTGATATAACTGAAATATTCCCTCATCAAGCTGATACGACGTGATATAAATGGAATATTTCCACACCAAAGCCGATACGACGTGATATAACTGAAATATCCCCACACCAAGCCGATACGACGTGATATAACTGAAATATTCCCTCATCAAGCCGATACGCCGTGATATAACTGAAATATTCCCTCATCAAGCTGATACGACGTGATATAAATGGAATATTTCCACACCAAGCCGATACGACGTGATATAACTGAAATATTCCCTCATCAAGCCGATACGCCGTGATATAACTGAAATATTCCCTCATCAAGCCGATACGCCGTGATATAACTGAAATATTCCCTCATCAAGCTGATACGACGTGATATAAATGGAATATTTCCACACCAAGCCGATACGACGTGATATAACTGAAATATCCCCACACCAAGCCGATACGACGTGATATAACTGAAATATTCCCACATCAAGCCGCTACGCCGTGATATAACTGAAATATTCCCTCATCAAGCTGATACGACGTGATATAAATGGAATATTTCCACACCAAGCCGATGCGACTTGATATAACTGAAATATCCCCACACCAAGCCGATACGACGTGATATAACTGAAATATTCCCACATCAAGCCGCTACGCCGTGATATAACTGAAATATTCCCTCATCAAGCTGATACGACGTGATATAAATGGAATATTTCCACACCAAGCCGATACGACGTGATATAACTAAAATATTCCCACACCAAGCCGATACGACATGATATAACTGAAATATTCCATCATCAAGCCGATACGACGTGATATGTCGGAAATACTGCCACATCAACCACATCTGAGGTGATGTAACTGAAATATTAACTCTCCAAGGTTGCATTTTATTAAGAAATACAGTTCGTTCTACCCCAATATATAATGTTATAAGGTACACTTTTGCCTTGAGTTACATTATACATGTTGATGGAACGAACTGGATTTCTTTTCCACGATGCTAAATTGAAATCTTACCGACGATTAATCTAAGGCAGGAAACGTACAGAAAAATGGACGGTGTGGGTGACCTAACGACTAATTGACGTGCTGTTGTATTGACGTATCTGTCGCCCTTCGCTAAGAAGCACGTTACCAAGAAAACAAATGATAAACGGTTTCAAGACGGTTTACCTTCGGGATAAATATGTTCTCTTTATTATTCTAATTAAATGTGAGATTATCGGAAACCATTACGACTTCCAATATAAGTTTAGATCAGTAAATCCAGATGGAAGTTCAACGTAATGTCTCCACAAGTGATAATATCCGACTGACGCAACTGCAAACCAAGTGACGGGGTGCTACGGAGTTAGCTGAAGCGTAGTCGACTGTACCAGGAAATGACAACTGACATACATCGTGACATCGATACGTTTGATTACGAGGGGCATACTAGAATGGCGTAATGACGTTAAGACATTATGACGTAATGATAAAAAGTGTGCCTTTGATCTTTCAGTGAAGCATCTTAGAAGTTATATTATGTGTCGGCTTGACGTGGGAGTATTTCGGTTATATCACATGGTGTCGGCTTGACAAGGGAGTATTTCGATCATGTCCCATGGTGTCGGCTTGACGAGGGAGTATTTCGGTTATATCACATGGTGTCAGCTTGACGTGGAGTATTTCGGTTATGTCACATGGTGTCGGCTTGACAAGGGAGTATTTCGGTTATATCACATGGTGTCGGCTTGACGAGGATGTATTTCGGTTATATCACATGATGTCGGCTTGACGAGGGAGTATTTCATTTATATCACATGGTGTCGGCTTGACAAGGGAGTATTTCGATCATGTCCCATGGTGTCGGCTTGACGAGGGAGTATTTCGGTTATATCACATGGTGTCAGCTTGACGTGGAGTATTTCATTTATATCACATGGTGTCGGCTTGACGAGGGAGTATTTCGGTTATATCACATGGTGTCAGCTTGACGAAGATGTATTTCGGTTATGTCACATGGTGTCAGCTTGACAAGGGAGTATTTCGGTTATATTACATGGTGTCGGCTTAACGAGGAAGTATTTCGGTTATATCACATGGTGTCGGCTTGACGAGGGAGTATTTCGATCATATCACATGGTGTCGGCTTGACAAGGGAGTATTTCGATCATGTCCCATGGTGTCGGCTTGACGAGGGAGTATTTCGGTTATATCACATGGTGTCAGCTTGACGAGGGGGTATTTCATTTATATCACATGGTGTCGGCTTGACAAGGGAGTATTTCGATCATGTCCCATGGTGTCGGCTTGACGAGGGAGTATTTCGGTTATATCACATGGTGTCAGCTTGACGTGGAGTATTTCATTTATATCACATGGTGTCGGCTTGACGAGGGAGTTTTCGGTTATATCACATGGTGTCAGCTTGACGAAGATGTATTTCGGTTATGTCACATGGCGTCAGCTTGACAAGGGAGTATTTCGGTTATATTACATGGTGTCGGCTTGACGAGGAAGTATTTCGGTTATATCACATGGTGTCGGCTTGACAAGGGAGTATTTCGATCATATCACATGGTGTCGGCTTGACGAGGGAGTATTTCGGTTATATCACATGGTGTCGGCTTGACGAGGGGTATTTCATTTATATCACATGGTGTCGGCTTGACGAGGGTGTATTTCGGTTATATCACATGGTGTCGGCTTGACGAGGGAGTATTTCGTTTACATCACATGGTGTCAGCTTGACGATGATGTATTTCGGTTATATCACATGGTGTCGGCTTGCCGAGGCTTTATGTGGGTGTACTTGTTGTTAACATATATTATTTCAGGAAGCGAAAACGGATTCGTAAACACGCCGCTCTGTCTCCTTTAAATACCTTACCGTTAAAATGTATATGAGTAAATAGTATACATAACAAAACACACGACAGCGAGCAGCTTTTGAGCAATGTAGGAGCTTTTAGAATTTGGGAAATCTTTTTGAAGCAACAATAAAATCATGGACTGAAATAAAAACACTCTTTAAAAAATAAAGGCACAGGCGTTTTCAGCAGTTCATTTTGACATATTTTGACAACAATCGTCATTAAGACAATTCCTATGTTTGAATCCCGTTAATCATGTCGTGGTTGTGTATCGCGTGCAAACGCATCCTAAAATGTGTTTGTGAATGTTTGTCGTAAAAAATGAAAAAGTTACATGGAAAGTTTTCCACGTAATGCACAGGCAATGTGTCGGAAACATGAGTAGAGATCTACACATCAACTATGAAAGGTCAAACCAAAGTCATCATTACTTTACGACATTTACGGCGTAAGCAAAGATTGAATGCAACTGACCTAAATAACGCCATTGGACGTTTGGAAACAGGGGAGTCTTCAACGTCCACAACAGCACTATATCTTGATTATGACATCGATATACCCGCTTCAATTTGACCCAAGATCGTCCCAGAAGTGGAAGACCAAGAATGACCACTCCTGCTCACGACCGATTCATCCGGGTGTTTCACCTACGTCAACGTTTTGCTATAGCAACGGACACTGCAGGACAGGTGCCTGGTCTTCGAAGAATTTCCTACCAAACCATCAGCAATCTTCTGAGAGAAGTGGGAATTCGAGCATATCGACCAAACGTTGGACCTGTCCAGACACGACTACACCAACAACTACGTGTCCAATGGTACAACAGGGTACAGGCATGGAACCTGTGGAACTGGCAACGCGTTTGGTTCAGCGAAGAATCGCGTTTTCTCCTGCATCGACGGGATGGGAGACAACGTGTCTATCGACGTCGACGCGAACGTTTTGCACCAAACTGCGCTCGACAGGTGGACGGATTTGGTGGAAGTAGTGTCATGGTGTGGGGGAACATGTCCTACACGTTTAGATCAGAACTAGTGGTGGTTCAAGGCAGTCTTACAGCAAATCGCTACCACGACCAAATCCTGTGACCTCAATGGCTCCCTCTTTTTAACCGCCAGGGGGAGCTGTTTGAACACGACAAGCGAACGCTTTAATCACTAGACTACCCCCACTATGGTGGTAATTAAAATGTGACACTATATAGGATTTATATAGAAATTCTGACGAGTCTTTATTTAAACCTACGAAGACAATGAATTAAAAGACTTCAATATGGAAATTCCAGCTACAGTCTGTTTGTACATGTAGGATAACGCCTAAATGTTTGTGATAATCAGCTTCAGAAATGTCTGTTCCCTGCATCTTTAAGCAAGGTAACGCACATGGATTCGCTTTGCGAGAAAATAATTCTGCTTCAGTTTTCCTAGGGTTGCAATTAACTTGCCAAACTTCTCCTTATTATTATTACAGGCAGTAACTTCAGGGTTATCTTCAAAGATATTCCCTGAAGTATCGTCTGCAAAAGAATGAATATTGTCATCAATGCCATCTACAAAAAGCATTTGATATAAACCAAAAATAATAATGGCTCCAAAAAAGACCCTTGTGGAACCCAGACTTTAACTTCTTGTAAATGAACTGAAATGCAGCTGTCAATAACTATCATCCAATAATTTAGCATCGTGGAAAAGAAATTCAGTTCGTTCTGTCAACATGTATTATGTAACTCAAGGCAAAAGTGTACCTTATTACATTATAAATAAGGGGGTAGAACGAACTGTATTTCTTAATAAAATTCTCCCTTGGTGAGTTAATATATATAGTTACATCACCTCCGGAGTGCTTGATGTGGCAGTATTTCCAACATATCACCTCGTATCGGCTTGGTGTGGGAATATTCATTTATATCACCTCGTATCGGCTTGGTGTGGGAAAATTTCATTAATATCATCTCGTATCGGCTTGGTGTGAGAGTATTTCAGCTACATCACGTCGTACAAGCTTGGTGTAGGAATATTTCAGTTATATCACCTCGTATCGGCTTGGTGTGAGATTATTTCAGTTATATCACCTCGTATCGGCTGGGTGTGAGATTATTTCAGTTATATCACGTCGTTTCGGCTTGGTGTGAGATTATTTCAGACATATCTCCTCGTATCGGCTTGGTGTGAGAATATTTCAGTTATATCACGTCGTATCGGCTTGGTGTGAGAATATTTCAGTTATATCACGTCGTATCGGCTTGGTGTGAGATTATTTCAGTTACATCACCTCTTATCGGCTTGGTGTGAGATTATTTCAGACATATCACCTCGTATCGGCTTGGTGTGAGATCAGTGTGTATCCGCTATGAAATCCCTCTATTCCATACTTTATCTACGGCTTTGCTCATATCACAGAAAACTACATTCACTTCTTTACATTTATGTCAGGCTTCTAGGATAAAGTTGTACAAGCATGTCATATGATCAGTCTAAGTAAACTTAGGCTCAGTATTATTTGTTACACTGACTATACTGAGTCTAACAAACCCTAGTAGAAGGTCGCGTCAGGTAACCATTTCAATTGACCAATCAGAACACAGCTTACCAAATCGCGAAAGTTGACATTCGCAAGTACCTTTTGAACTTTTACCTCGAAAAAGTTTTGTACCCGAACGATTCCGAATGCTACTTTCCGCACGATCGCTTCCGAGTGATGCACATGGAGCACGCCACAACAGTGAGTAAACAGTCTCTGAAAATAGCGTTTTGTCAGTATTCAAGGTTGTCAGCTTTTGTTCATCATACCTCAACTGGTTAGGTCATTGGAAATATATTTCCAGACGGAATATTGCAAAGTACCTTAAGAGAACATGATAACCATGTCAACAGAAACCCAAAAGCGTATATTCTGCAGGTCATATATCTGTGTTTTATGCTGGTTAAGAGAAAATGCACTTTGTAAGTCCCGCCGAACCCTAAATAGTAGCCGTTGTCTGATTGGTTAAATCCGTTCGGCCGCCTCGCGTTTCATTGGACGGTTATAGGTCGCTCAAAGGTTACCTGACGCGACCTTCCACAAGGTTTTGTTAGACTCAGTATAGCAGTGTAAAGAATAAAACTGAGCCTAAGTTTACTTAGACTCGTCGATTGATAAGGTGAGACCACAGTATTACCCCTTTCCTGTATACACTAGCACTTCCATTTCTGAAATACCAGCACCTTTTTCGCATCCGTTAGTCCTTATCTGTATAAACCAGCTATTTGCTGTTCATACTAGCCCCTTTCTATATTCTAAATCTTTCCTAGATGGAAATTCCGTTAAAGTAATCAGTTTATCATACAGAGCAAAGATCTGGCGCCAAACGAGTTCATCAAGTCTATGTGACCATCACCCGAACCCTCTTCTGAACGTGTCCCATAACACCGTAAAAAGGATTTCATTGTGCAAGTCCCATTAAAGTCTCACATTCAGCTGATGTTTTTAACATCTCATGTGTTTGTGTAACAATATCGCCCGCTAACACATCTTTCGTTAGTTCCAGTAGCATTCTCAACACTGGTTGTTACGGAAACACTTTATGTGCGAGAAAACAAGTAATGGGTAGCCCTGTGGATACATCATTCGCTCATCTCAACTATACCCAGGTTTGATTCCTCACATGATTACAAAGTGTACAGTCCATTTCGCAAATATTTCTGATTTCTTTTGTAAACAATGCAGTGTGGTAGACCAGTGGTAACATCGTGTGTTATTCTCGTCTAGACAAGGTTCGATTCCCTACCTTGGTTTAACGTGAGAACCTCAGAGTCCTCTCACAGTGGAATATAGATTTGCCGTAACGAATGAAAATTTCTCGAAAATAAACATTGACCACGGATGCAACAGTACAACCAGGTTTCGACGGTAAGTTAGTAGAAGGTGCCGTCTTATTCTAACAATACCGACAGTATTTTTTTCAATATGCACCTGCGAACCAATGACAAGCTGATCCGAAAATTCTGTTCTTCAGAATAGCGGATGCACGAGGGTTCCCTGGGAGTTGTACCGTATGGATTAATGGGGTTCCCATGAGAGCTGTACCGTCCGGATTAACCCGAGTTCAAGGTCTTGGTCTGTGCTTGTTGTTGGCAGTCAGAGCGGAAAAGAACAACTCATATGCATAAGGTAACATAATTGGGCCCCTGAGGGATGCCTAATTCTTGCCAATATTTCTTTAGCCGAAGATTGATACAGATGTTTCACATCGTTTTCTTAGTTGTATACTGTGACATTTTCTTTCAAGTTGCTGTGAACCTATGAGGACAGTGGTGTAACAATTTATAAGAAGTAGGTCGCTATGATAAACTAACTGATTTATCATTCGACCTCTGTGACAGTGGATGAATGTTGTTCAATGTCACAGCTAGCAAGATTGAAATGATTAAGTATGGACCAGACAAGACAGCAACCAGAAACATGGCACGCCACCAGGAACCACGATGTTACACGACGTCGCACGTCTACGTTGTATGGAGTGGACATTACGAATCAGAATTAAAACTATTGTTGTACATTCCTGTTGTTTCAGCGTTCCCTTTCAATCGTTTTTTTGCGGGATAACAATATTCAATGCATCAAGGCTTCAAAAGTGTAAAAGTGTGTTGTGGTAGATATGTGGTGGGCATTTTCAAATCTGAAGCATCAGCAAAACAATTAATGTCCGATGTAATTCCTTATTTTGAGCAATTCCTTATTTTTTCTCTTATTAAACAATTGGCTGATGACGATGTCCACCAGTGGGGCAGATTATGCTCGCCTTTTCCACACATCCGGTCAACATAAACGCATGATCTCTGTGTAGGTGGAATTGTTCTAAAGACACTGCTTGTAGTAGACTTTTATAAATACAGAAACAGTTTTGTCGATTTCATTTTTATACGACTAAATCATTGTGTGTGTATTGTGTAATTCATACCACTGACAATCGACATCATGCTGCTCATTTTCATGCTAAACATTTAATCCATGTATCCATACCAAACAGCATGCGTAGTGACGCTTCCATTTAACAAGAATGTCATCTGAATTCCAAAAAGTGGCATCTTAGTGTGCCGGTTTGAAGACATCAGGTCATGCTAATTATATTCAAGATGAGGTGACTTAAATAAGCAGTAGCACAAACAACGTTACGACATAATGAAAGTAAAACATTTAATACATTCATGATTTCATTTCCTCCACAAGACATCATTTGGCCATAACTTATAATGATCTATTGGCAGCGTAGTGGTTCCATCCACCCTGAATGGCGCGAAGCCTAAAGATAACAAATAGTCTCTAAGTCGGAGTCCATATTGGCCAGTTTTCTGCCACATCCATTCCATCAGAATTCCCCGAACGTCTATCTGCCGGAAGAACTTAACACCTGATGTTATCACCTGGAACTCATGTTCCTCAACGTCCATCTTGATAAAGGCTTTTTTAAATGGTATATGAGGCACTAAGTCGTCAAGGCGAACTGTGTCTATAAAATTAGGGTCGTACACATTGGTTGTGCTCACATTGGAGGGTGCAGTCTGTATTCGTGTACCTCCAATGTTTCCTATGTCTCGAACGAAGGACACCTTCTTGTAGCTGTCGGAGATTGCGGTGTAAAATATTGTGATGCTATCTGTGAAGTTATTATCCTGGACAGACTTACAGAACCGAATGACGTTCGCAACAAGGGGGTCCACTGCAACTACCTTCTTTCCCATGAGAGCCGCAACGATGGAGAAGGTGCCGACGTGGGAACCGATGTCGATGAAGCCCATTTTGGGGTCACTGCGGAGGTTGTTAATCATGACCTGGACATCTGGCAGATCCCACAGTCCGTGCAGCTTGAGGGACCCTGAGACCCACTTGTCATCTTTGAGGTCATGGATGTAGATGGCCGCATTACCCACAGGGGACTTCAGCATGGTGCGCTTGAGGTTCAGATTACCGGCACAGAAATGGTGAAGCTGGGTCCATCCACTACCGTTCCACCGGAGAATTTTAGTCTCTGGCCCATTCTGAATGGGCCCTTGTTGACTGACTTGGGGTGAAGTAACAAGGGGAATGTTTTGTTGATCACCCATGTTTGGCTGAGGCACGATAGTCATCTGCACATTCTGTTGACCAGTGGCGGGCATGTTTAGTTGACCAGCCAAAGGAATATATTGTTGACCTGCCACATTGTTAGGAACTTGCACACCTGCCATCTGCACATTCTGTTGCCCAGCGGCGGGCATGTTATGTTGACCAGCCAACGGAATATATTGTTGACCAGCCATGGGCATATTTTGTTGACCAGCCAAAGGCATATATTGTTGACCGACCATATGCATATTTTGGGGAGCCGCCATATTGTTAGGAATTTGCATATCAGGCCCTTGGTTGGGTTGATATCCCCAGCACCAGGCACATTGTTTAGAAAACCCTGCTGCATGTTTCTGGCCTGCATGTATTGGTTGAGGAGTGACATTCGTTGAGCAGGATCGATCTGAGGAGCCGCGGGATAATGCTGGCTGGTTTGCTGTTGATTCATATTGGCTCCCTGATACTGCATCAGCTTCTGAGCCAGAGAGCTGATAGCCTGGACATTCACATTGTTGTTGTTCATATTGACCGGAAGCTGTGGTGAGGGTTGGTTTGGCACATTTGGAACTTGGCTTTGCTGCTGAGACTGTTGAATATTAGCCCCTGGTAAAGGCACAATGGGGTTGTTTGCTATCACTGGCGCAGGGCTGTGTGACTTTTGTTGGGCCATTTCAGCAATATTAATATCCAGTTTGGGCGAACTGTACAGGATTCGTTGAGCAGCAAAGGTCAACAAGCCCACAATGATAATAAGGCACAGAAGGCGGTATATCCGTTTGGATGACATAATGGCTAACACCTTGGCGCACAAGGACTGAATCTTGAATCTTCTCACACCAGCTAACGCTGAAATACCTTCAGTTCACAGAGGCACCTTTTCCTAGGCAGTGTCTATCTCACCATTGTCGCGTGTTGTCGTCAGACAGTGTCCTGAAACAGAATGAACAGATATAATACACAGTCTTAATCTTCACGGTGTTATAAAGTCGTGAAAGAGCAGAGCTTTAGTCACAGCAAATGAAAAGGTGGATAGAATGGGTTAGTTCGGTTTAAGCCTTCTTTGGACAGCATTCCAGGTATACCACGTAGTGTCAGTTTAATGTGGCAGAAAGCCGGAACCCGTCACTCATGTCTCATACGTTCAACACTTTGTTTTGACCATGAGGCGGCTCGGATGAAACAAATCTAGAAACAGTCGAGAAGAACCGGGACTCGAAACCTCAATCATAGGTTCCCGGTTTGCCCAAGGGACGTAACCCTGCACAGCAAATTGCGGCGCCGTAGATGGGCCGACCAACCGTTTCCCCACTAAGGGTAAAAATAAGTGAATTAAATATAGTTACTGTTTTCGGTAACCGTTATAGCCAGTCAGCTTATGAAACATAACTCCGAAGATCCGGGTTCGATTCCCCACATGGGTACAATGTGTGAAGCCCATTTCTGGTGTCCCCCGCCGTGCTATTGCTGGAATATCGCTAAAAGCGGCGTAAAACTAAACTCACTTACTGTAACATAACTACAGTTTGGTCCCTATGTTTCCAAACTTCGAGGCGAAAAACATGGAAATATCAACCCAATGCACACAGCGTCTACTCATATACTGTGGACATATACTGTGGATGATACTGTTCCAAGTTAACAAGCACAGGGCACGCAGGAAAACTCGTCAGGATTTGCGGATTTCCAGCTTATGGCAAAAGAGCGTCAATTCTGGACATAATTGGCCTTGTTCTTTGTTTTCACGAATCAGTACCTTGCAGTTTATAACCATTGCGATGATTTGTTAATTAATATCATTCACGTCCTGAAAACTTCCTAACAATCAAAATCATAATCATCATTAGCAGGAACTAAAAAAGAGTTCTTGACAGTTCTTGAAAGGCATTTACAAAAATAGAATAACAAAAAATCATAGCGGCTAAGAAGTCCTTGAAGTAACTGAACAGTGAGCTTCATGCTGCATTGTCGCGTCCCAGGGGTACCTGCAGACTTTACAGTGCAACAAGAGCGGATTGGTCGCCCCTGCTGTATGTAGGGACGCTTCGTAGAGATTCCGGGGTGGAATAAGATCCGGCCAATATGACCAATATGCGTGTGGTAGGAGAAAACTGCTGAAGGTCAGGTCCGGTGACAGGGTTCATCGCCTGCCATTATCAGACTTATCTACAGGCAGTCGTAACAACGCTTGAATATTGGTAAGTGCAGCGTTTGACAACAGTCAAGAAACACACATGCAGATATCCAGATTGTTCGCATTACTGTTTATCATCCACAACTGTGTTCCACAGGAGATATTGCTTGTGTGAGATCATATGATATCTCCTAGGAGATATCGTTTTTTATTACCCACGTGGTCAACGTATGGCTAGTTGCATACTAATCTCGTACGTCACACGAGTGTCGTATCGCGTTGACCTGTGTCGTAACAACTTGACCTGAGATTCTAACGATTTGATTGGATAACCAATGACCTCTCAATTACGTCACATTCTGACGTAACTATGGTTTTCATTCATAACAAACACGTGAATTCATTCATTCTACAACTTAAATGCATTGTGGGAATGTAAACATCGTGAACGTTGCCGTGTCGCTGTTTAATTGTGAGTCGAACTGAGACATTATATCCGTCGAAAAAACATAAACGCAATGTTTCCACCAGTGATGTTAGTCGAATGAAGCAACTGCAAACCAAGAAACGGGGTGCTGCGGAGTAGTTTACTGTAGGATGTTGTACGAGGCGATGACAACTGACATGCATCGTGACGTCGGTTACCAAGGCAGTGACGTCATTACAGTGTGACGTCATGCAAATATTGTACTACAGTACAAAACTCTTCCGCAACCTCTTTATGAAACCGGTTTCGGTTTGAAACCAAAATATGAACAAAAATACGCTATTTTGTCAATTTAATGCATGTAAGACGTGGGTAATAAATAAAATACCACACTCGGTCTCATTACATACGAATTATACGAAACTCGTGACCTTCCTATGTTATCTGACCTCGCTTTCGCTCGGTCAGATACCATAGGAAGGACACTCGTTTCGTATAATTCGTATGACCTCGTGTAGTATTCTCTATGACAGTAGATTTTGTACAATGCCCTGACAATGTTATGACGTCATGAACTTGATGACGTCACAATGCTATGACATCGCTGCACCGCAAGTCTGACGGCGGTACCGTGTTCAGAGATGTACATTTTTCATTGAAAACTAATGAAGAGTGATTTTGGATGATAAATAGAATCTCACCATTGTGTCTTCTGATATCAAATATATCAACACTCGTTGATAAAAGTATAAATATCCTCGGCAAGCCTCGGATATTTGATATCCAAAGACACTCTGGTGAGATTTTCTATTTATTTCTACACCAAATCGCCTAAAATCAAGATCGGGGCCCCATATCAACGATGTCAGAATAATGTTGCATAGCATCTCTTTAGCAGTTTGGAAATAAATTATGGTAACAAAAAGATTCCAGGCATATTTTGACTTTGTACAATTTATATTATATATTTGTTTATATTTATATTATATATTTGTTGTTGTGTTTTTCATTCACAAGCTCTCACCACGTGACTGATATTCAGCATTCGAAGCACTGTAATATTATCACTTAACCAACTCTTAATGTTACCACGGAAAGATATTACACTGTGCGCTTGTCATTGTATGACGTAATGCATAATACTAACAGTTGTTTAATTTTCATAGGACACACATATTGCCTTCATTTATACAAGCGATCAGTCAGGACTGGTTCAACGTCCTAGAAACAGGTGCACTAACGAGCGGTCTCCGATCTGTTCTCCCGCATGGCGGTACGTCACAGTGTCACAGTTGTGGGTCTCGTGCATTTGTCATGCTTGTTTATCGCTTGTCACGTATCGCTTGTCACGGAGAAGGCATGTAACTCCGTCCATATAGTGAGTCTATGAATCAATTTTAACTAGGTATTTGCAAAATAAGATGAGCGCATCCTGCCCCACGGTACAAATACCTGTTTAAAACGGCAAAAACAACAGGTCACCGTATCGGACGCCATTCCTGTCACTGATGGATTAGATTTAGAAATATTTTCCTCTTGTATTATCAAGAAAGGTAAGATACTTTACGGATGACAACTTCTTAATTATATAAGTTGTCATCCATAAAGTATGTTACCTTCTTATTATTCATCAACTTCTAAAATAAAGGCAAGAATTTTATGGATGTGAACTTTTTTATTGTATCTGATGGACACGAAGTATCGGAGTATCTTCCTACTCCTTCATCGAGTGAAACGTTGTGTCCATCACAATCAAGAAGATCACATCCATAAAATTCTTGCCGTTATGTGTATCACTTCTAAATGTCATTCAAAGACTCAACTTCTAAAATGCTAATCAAACAGTCAGGGCTCCAGATAATTTTTCAACATCAGGAGTACGTACTCCATATTTTTTCACTACAGGAGTACTGGAAAACCTTAAGAGTACATTATTGTTTCGTTCCATATACTCATGCCAATAATGGTTGTCAACCCCCTCCCCACCCCAACCCCACACATCCACACCCCCTCTCCAATAAAAAAAATTGAAGGGGGTGACAACCATTATTGGCATGAGTATATATGCACCACAGCATTGATAGTCTTGTGTAAACAGGTCAATAAACAATAAACCAATATTATTTTTTCAGATAAATACGTCTGTAAATGATTCTAAGACCGTACACTATTGCTGTGGTGCGTACCTGCTACGTTTTCTAAATTATTTGCTACCGTATTGTGCATATTTTGTATCCGTACATACGCCGATACGGCCCTTATCTGGAGCCCTGCAAACAGATCGTGTATTACCACCAAACGTTTTGAATGTTCTGTTGATCCCTTGAAGGTTGTAAGGCTGATCAAACACCATGCATTTGCAAGGCAGGATCTGTATCCGAGGTATTTCAAATTTCAACAACAAGACCATTAGACGCACATAAAGACAAGAAATATACAAGGAAAGAGTACAACTGAGTACTATACATTATATGTAGAATCCTAACATAATGGATAAGAAATGATCACAGCAGTAACTTTGGTGGACAATGTGAGACATTGTAGATCCATTCTCTTATCTAGCTCTGAAAAGTCGTTGTTATCCATAAAGCGTGTCATGAATAGATATGGCACACTTTCAATAAAACCATAAAATATATGATCTAAAGAAAACATCATCTTATCTGAATATTTCTCACGGAAAACCAACATATTGTTAGGGCAACTCACGGCTGAGGGAAGAAGACAGGGTCGATCCGATACAAGACTGTCGCTCCTTATATCCACATGTAGACGATCTGTCAAAACAGTGCGATCCAGCCAATCGCCGCCAGGTCACCCTGAACTGACCGGGGATGTGTTAATTGCCTGGGGGCAAGGCATCCATCAACCGTGATATGCTGTCAGTTAAAACAGCGTGGATGGCGTTTTGTTTTACCTGTATAAAACCCGGTAGGAAGTTAACTGTGTCTGAAACTGTGTGATGTATACCTGCCTCGGGGCTGGAGTCATTTATATCCAGGGCACAGGTATGTATTAACTGCTTCAGGGAATCCCCCAGTGGCAGAACATTACATAACACGCGGTTTTAATTGTACCTGAGATCACTGTTCTTTAATAAGATCGTCATGGTTACCTTGATTAATGGTCATTCAAAGATAAGGTCAGGTTTAACCCAAACATAAACTGTACTTAATGTCGGCATTTGTCTGATATGAAAGTAATTTGCACAAAGCTGATAGTTTAGCTGTTTCAATACGAAGTATCTTTCTTACGGTTTTACTTTCAATTTCTCGATGGGTGCTATAAATGAAACCAAGCTTATATATCTCGACGTGTCAGTGTTCCTAGTTAATGACATTGATCGGAAGGACGGTTAATTATATAATTAATCACACAAGGGATACCATCTTAATTCTTATTAATAATAAACATTAATTTAGCTTCATCTATGTCCCGTGTGTAAACTCTGTGAGGTACTTGGGAGGGTATATTGACGATGCGCGGGACTACGAAGCTGAAAGTGAAATACGTCATACTAAGCACATGGTATGACTTCGTCCCACGCCTTAGTAGCTGTCTATATATTTTTAGGAATCAAGTTCTTATTCTAATGTAGCAAAGCATCTTATGGCTTACAAGTCACAAATGTACACAGATATATTTTTTTCAAAATAATGTATACATTTGCATACCCATGCATACGAATGATCGAAATAATTACTACAGTCGGTTTGGCGCAAAAGCGGATCGATGAATTGTAATCTAACTCGAGTAAACATTGATCAAAATCAAGGCATCAGACCAACTCTGTGTTTTTTTTACAGAATTTATGTCCTAATAATAAATAAAGTTGTTTAACAAACTATCATTAAAATATTTACAAAGTTCACTATTTGTTAAGGGGATGAGTGCAAAGAGAGGAGCAGCCAGGTGTACGAGAAGCACGTGCACAAGTGCCGACAAAGTTATTGATTCATTTACCTGTGCTCTTTACTTTCGCGCACACCTGGCTGTTCCTCTCTTTGCACTCCTCCCTCGTAACAAAAAGTGAACTGGGTAAATATTATCATGACAGTTTGTTAAACAATTTTTTTTATTTTTAGGACTTAAGTTGCAAAAAATTCTATAGAGTTGGTCTGATGTTTTAATTATGATCAGCGTTTCGTTTAATATCATATGTTTGTTAGTCTTCGAGTTAGATTGCAATTCATCGGTCCGTTTTTGAGCCAAACGGACTATAAGTAATAAATGAGATAGTTCTAACAAAGAATATATTCTAACGCAGTGGAACTTAGAATCACTTCGTTCATGCATGATATAGAGATTTTCGTTGAGGGATCGTTAAAAACGACTATGTCACTGTATGACATAACTAACTAATTAGGTCAAGTAGGTTCCAGAGGTAGAAACGGTATGTTCTCATTTCGCCTACATCCCATTTCGCCTACAGTCTTAAAACAACATGTCATGGTCTGTTGACTGTTGATTACGCAATGGTGAACTAGTAGAAACAGGGGTTCGCATTGCAAAATTTTAAAGAAACGATCGTAAATTCATCCGGAGTAAAAAGGAAAGACAAGTAATAAATGATTCTGTGGCGGGGATGAGTAAAAGGGCCAATTTCAAGCGTTAGTGACCAACATACGCGTTTGCTAATATACTACAGTATTACCATACAACCTACATGTTTGTCAGTTTACAGAACGTTTTAATTGTCATTCATTAGGTTTACCTATATCATTCCATAAGCTGTGATCCCACCTTGTACCATCACAGGTTAACAGAAAACCCATAATACAACTAGAACAAGGCGAGGCGTCCGTGAGATCGATGTTAACACATGCAATTTGAACAAGGACACGATTGACCCATGCAATGTTGACAACAGCTGACCAATTGTAAATATGGATTGTAATTAAGCGATTTGTAAAAGCTTATCTTAACCAGAAGCGTATAGTTTCTTCCACAGGTTAATGTCCTGGATGAATCTCATTCCAACAACTGAAGGCGGCTCTGAAGATGTGACTAAATGACAACAAACAGCCGCTATAAAAATATGTTTACGTTATTTATTATTTTAATTGCCTTGATTGTTTATTGTAAACGCCAAAGCAATATTCCAGCTATATGGCGGCGGTCTGCAAATAATTGTGTCTGGACCATACAATCCAGTGATCAACAGCATAAGCAACGATCTACGCAATTGGGATATGATGACATGTGTCAACCAAGTCAGCGAGCGGCTGTGGGGTAGCCTAGTGGTTAAAGCGTCCGCTTGTCACGCTGAAGACGGGGTTCGATTCCCCACATGAGAACAATGTGTGAAGCCCACTTCTGGTGTTCCCCGCCATGATATTGCTGGGATATTGCTAAAAGCAGCGTAGAACTCACTCACTCACCTTACCTGGAAGGAATTAAATACAATTCACGTCATATATTCCGTAATGATGAGTTCGTTTTAACTTTGTCATGTTGTGTGCGTGTGATTATTTCTTTGTTGGTTTCTACATGCCTTCTCAGTGACATGGTCAGGTAAACAACAATCACTAGCCATGCATATATTTTCCCGACCTTACAAAATGGACACATTAAGTTACTGGTTTTTATTATTATTTATTAACGAGTGAGTGAGTATGGTTTTACGCCGTTTTTAGCAATATTCCAGCAATATCACAGCGGGGAACACCAGAAATGAGCTTCACACATTGTATCCATGTGGGGAATCGAACCCGGGTCTTCGGCGTGACTAGCCAACGCTTTAACCACTAGGCTACCCCACCGCCCCTATTTATTAAAGAGGAAATGGGGATAAATATTAAATAAAATATCCTACTGTTGACGCATTTAGTAAATAATTTCAAATCTGATCAACTGAAAGAGTTTTTATCATCACTGTTGTATACATCAACCATCAACCATCAACATGTACGTCCTGATGACGTTGACGTGTGTGTTTGACAGGCTCCTTCATGTACTGTCCAGTAAATCAAACTTTGCTGTAAACAGTATCTAAATAAATGGGTAGAAACAATATTAACATAAACTATATGCTTTAAGCAGAAAGGACTTGTGACACGACGAGTTCGCGAAAAGGTGAGAGTACCGTGCCCCGACAGTAGTACCCGCAGCATTCACATGCAACGCCAAGTCGATCATAAACAAGAGAAAACATGAAAACATATGACACAGGTGAACATACTTGGGAATTCTATTGGATATCATTTGTCAAGGACGCGTCAAGGTTGGACTGACTGACTGAGTTTGGTTTTACGCCGCTTTTAGCAATATTCCAGCAACATCACGGCGGGGGGACACCAGAAATGGGCTTCACACATTGTACCCATGTGGGGATTCGAACCCGGGACTTCGGCGTGACGAGCCAACGCTTTAACCACTAGGCTACCCCGCCGCCCCGTCAAGTTTGGAAATGTTCCCTACTTGCCCAGCTGAAAGGTTTTGAAAGCTGTAACAAGACACGTGCAACATCGGTATTATGTCAGCTTACCTCAAATTCCAATCGCACCACACACACGCACGCACACACACACACACACACGCAGACCACCGGAGAGGGTGTGTGTGCCCAAAATCATACAGATACTTCGGTGCTGCATGCATGTGTTTTATCCTTATTTATGATTTTATCTGTGATAAAAGATGTGTTAGTGTCTAATAGGCCACTGGTCTTTGTGTGTGTACATGTGTGTGTGTGACACTTTTTAGAAGTGTATATATCATGTGACACTTAAATACAATATCTTATATGTAGCACCGAGCTGGGATATCTGCAGGCCTTCTTCGCGACAGCAGTACACACTTCGCAATTATTCTAAGCAAACATGGCCAAGATAGCAATGTTCTCTGCGCTTTACAGTTATAATTACACGAGATAAATAAGCGCGAAACAAACGATTCCGTGGACAATTGGTCAGTTTACGTCTCAAGGTGTTCATCTCGTACGTCGGTAGAACCAGAAATTGTTGTATTCAGCGCTACCGGAACAGTGTTTTAACGTGTATGTTTCGGACCCCAGGTCACCCGCACAATATACTTGATTGATATACCTCGTATAGACAGCCGTGACTCAAATATCTGTCTTCCTGTCTGTCAGGAAGGATTTCGCAAAGCACATACTGTGAATAATGTGGTCAAGTTGTGATCCCTCGCTCGGATGCGAGGTGCTTCTCTTGTCACACTTGAACTTGTTGTATTAAGGTTGGATGGGTGGTCAAAGAAAAAAGCCCTGACCTTTGTAGTCAGGGTAACATGAGCAATGGGAGTGAGACTATTAATACAATGTACAATGAAAGACATGCGCTGCCTGGCAACTGCAACCACTATGAATTTACTCGGTTATTAGATCTTCGTATTGTAGGATAAAGAAGGGTAACGCAGTATAACGATATATTCTTATTAAAAGAGGAGACGCTCTGCAAGCTCTATAACATCAGTTGTGTTGAAGACGAGTGCCACATTCTTCTCGTGTTTATTCTATGCTAAGAAAGAAGTGTCCAAAAGAATGTCCTTTCCAGCCTCTTTATTCACCGATTTGTTAACAGCCCTAACATGTTACTGTTACATCAGTTATCTGTGCTTACTTTACGATGCCATGATATACAGGAGAGATTTCCACACAGAACTCTACACCATGTCATCGACAGAAAAAAGAAAACAAATATTCTCAAATGATCAAAAGGCAACAGTTCACAAAATAAACTGCTACTGGCTTGTTTTGTTCAGGTTTCCACGGACGGACATGCTGATCGTCATATTTCCCCGTTATCAAACTGGATAAAAATGGACTGATGCTTTTATCGCCAGTGTTTATTCAGTACAAACAGGCTAGCGTCTACTTTACTGGCATGTTGGTGCCCGGGGGCTTAAGCTGAGGTAAATTACGCGTGTAAATACAAGGACGATACATCTTATAAATGACTGCATAAACAGCTGCTCTTTTAAATGAAATAAAATCCCAGTTTAAAACCGTCTTTACTTTAAGTGGCTGTTATACTGGCCACTTGTGATAATGGTAGTGAGGGGGATTCAGTAGGTATTGTCCCGGTATTCCATATATTGTCGCCGTGTACAGTAAAACCCCGTTAATATATGGATCCCGTGTATGTTTTGAATGTCTACATAATAGTGTTGGGAATTGGTTGAAATTTCACAATTCATGATTGGTTCAATACCAACGACCAATCATCGAAAAAACATTGGTTAGCGTCATTTTTCAGATTTTCCTATTCAGGTTAGTATAAGTATAAAGAAAAAAAACATTTGGTTCTCTGTTGTTTTTAGAAACTGCACAAATTACATTTGCAGATTTCACATCCAGTGTAAAATGATTCAGTTCCAGTGTAACATTAACTTCCCAGATTCTTGAGGAAATATTCAGTCATGACTTTTCAGAAAGTGAAGTGAGTTTTCTTAGAAATAAACACGTTTTCAGGCCCCGACAACGTCCTAGATATGTTCCATCATCACGTATTTCAAACTCTATTACAGTGGTTCCAAAATCGTTTGCGTTCGATTATGAGAAAATGTGATCGATTGCTTGGTCGTTTGGCCACTGCGACCAATCTTCGATTATTTCAATTAATCGGACCACCACTACTACATACAGGTAGCCCAGTGTATCCTGGATTACCTGCCAGCTATGCTTTTCGTTGTACACATCAATTGATTAGCAGTGAGGCTCGGTGACTTCTAAGAATGCTTGTGTCATCGACATAGGTGGTCATAATATCAATCACTAGATTGTGTTACCCCGACTCGATATTGTCAATATACTCTTAATTGACACTGAAGTCAGTAGACTACTCAGTTTTCATTTTGTTTAAGGTTTAAAAATTAGAAACAGATTTATAACAAAAAAAAAACGAGCGTCCAGAAATCCCCGCACTATGAACAAGTACTGTTGAAAGCACCTGTGTACATCACTTCACAAAGCATGTTACATTGTCCGGAACAGTGTCACAAGGACTGACACGTACGCGTACACGTCACACATGTCGATGTTGTACCAGAGTATTCTATGGAATCCTGGAAGGGACATTGTCGCGATGTCGCATTTTCAATAATAATTTTCTATTCCTCCAAAGGGCGACAATGCTACATAGCGACAATTTTCACGTGCAAAATATGTCGCGTTGTCATATTGTCGCCCTTTGGAGGAATAGAAAAATATTATTCAAAACGCCACATGCGACATCGCGACATGGCCGAAATGTCGCATTGTCGCGCTTTATTTAATTTTGCCTCATTTTGCTTGTTTTTGACAGGGCGACAACGCGCCAATGTCCCTTCTCGGATTCCATAGTATTCGCTTCATCTGTCAGTATGAAAATGTGTGTATGGAGATTCAGTGTCACAAAAATAAGACTGTATGCCAAGATGGATGGCTTCAATTTTCCGATTCTTGTCAAGGATTGTGTACGTGTAAGTATCAGTATTGACCACCGTCCACCGTTCCTCCTTTTAGCACATCTCAGACTCTGTTGTCTATAGAGGGTCCGTCTAAAATCCCAGTAGTTGCAGTGTCCGCTTGTCGCGCCATTTCTGGTGTCGTGATTTTGCTTGCTCACTAACTCACTCACTCACTCACTCACTCACTCCTTTTGGCGTTCTTGCTCTCTTGTCCAAACTACACTTACAGTGTATAGTTTGTGTCCATAAATTATGAAACAAATCACCAGAGTTGGTCTGTCGATTTCATGGGACTGTGCAAAATTTGGTTTTGTTGCATTTATTAGATTTTGTGTTAGTGAACAATTCATCGGTCTGAAATGAAATCAAACGGACTATAGTGACAACAGCGTCCACTGATGATGTTGTCCATGAAAGGTAAACCAAACCCATGACTTTAAAGTTGATAACATAACCTTAATGTATTGCTATTACAGACAGTAATTAATCATCATTATCAGATAGAATAGCCTAAAGTCAATCCGACCCCTCACAAGGAGCTCACTCCACGTGAAAGCGAAGCGTGCTGAATGTTTCGGCTTTCCGATATGAAATATGGCGCCAGTCCATTCGCGGCTACAATGAAACACGTGTCAATTTCATGTTTACATCAGCCGGTTTACTACGTGTAACATACTACTTAAACACCATGTATATTTCAGTGCCCAAACCTGCTTTAATACCTTGCAAAGAAGAAAACATATTTTATACGGATAGATTTTATACTGTATATAACTAAATCATTATTTCTTTTTAGTGTTTATAATGCATTAATACATTAGTCTCTCATAACCCTTAAAGGGTGGCTAACTTATATGTTATATTTTATAAGTATATGTACATGCATATATGTATTTTATGTGGGGTGAGACTGAAATTAAATATCTGTCTGTCTGTCTGCGACCACGTGACCACTCAACCGACTTCGTGGAAACAATATCAATCGCTTAAAGCCTCGATAAGAGGTTGAACAAACTCAAGCGTCACTCATTGCGGCAATCCCTCTCTATATAATCTACGGTAGCCCCGCCCAGGTGACGTGACGCATATACGTGGATGGAGTGACAGATGTCGTCATATCATGTGACAAGTGGAGACGCTGAAAACCAGCATACAATTCTACATCAGGGGCATGCGTTGCTCATTGTGTCGTGTTTATTGATGTGTGAGTGAGTGAGTTTAGTTTTACGCCGCTCTCAGCAATATTCCAGCTATATTGCGGCGGTCTGTAAATAATCGAATCTGGACCAGACAATCCAGTGATCAACATCATGAGCATCGTTCTACGCAATTGGCAATATACTAGCAATATCACGGCGAAGAACACCAGAAATAGGCTTCACATATTGTACCCAAGATACGATACGATGGCATGTGTCAACCAAGTCATATTCGTACAGTATATACCTGAGCTGTGCTGAGAATAACTTAAAAACGTCTTACAGCACCTGTCGCAATGTGCAAATGCGAATTGTGTTATGTCCATCCATCTATAGATACATTTTATTCTTTATTAAATTGTGACAATCATGATATGATTCAGAATGTTGCTATGTTTATATATCACGCTATGAAACTTTAAAAAGAATACTCACAGAGCATTGTCTGAACGTCATAATTGTATGTAAACATATTATCAAAATAATATTTAAAACTGCATACAGAAAGTTAAACATCCTGATCTCTGCGACCAGTCTGTACACACAAACACACCGGGAAAACCACTTACATTACTATTCATAAATAACGGAAGACTGAATCTCCCGTGCCTCGTCAAGCCCTCTTGTATAGCATACATGCTGAACCGCAGTACATATAACACCAAAGGCTGTAGTGATCCTGTTACGCTGTCAGGTATAACCTGACTGTCTCAAAGATAATGAAAAGAATAGACAGACAAACAATTAAAAACTATTGTGTATTGGTTAACCACTTACCTCGTTGAAGAGACCACCGTTCCCAGTATGAGAGAAAACTGGTATTACATGACTGCAGCGCTAGTTGTCAGTACGGCTTCTCTCTTCAAACGGAACAGCTATTTACGGTACAGATGCACTTGTCTATTCATGCGCACTAATCAGCTTGTCATTAATTATGTATATCTCACAGCACGTGCGAGAGAGGCATTTAGTCGAGTGTCAAAGGTCACGTTAAACGTCTGTGATATTCCCCAGGGAGTTCAGCTAAGGGAGATGGTTTCGAGGCGCTCTGATGAGCATCTGAACATTCGTTGTAGCGGCTTACCCCGTGGGCGGTTTAAAGGCAAGAAAATTGATTAACAGTTAATGCTCATGTCTTCAAACTGGAACTGTCACCATTTACTTAACATCGAAACGTTTTCTGTTTACTAATTGCATCTCAGTGCATCTGAGTAACAGTAAAATTACGGAGTGTCAAAGTTTAATGACATTTTTCACCCACCCACGACAAGATTTGGTTACAAATGACCATCACAAGCGAGAAACTGCCAGTATAATTACGACAACATAAGTGTTGATGTGCATGAAGAACTGATCATCTGCACTTCAACATCACCCAGTCATAGTCAAACAGTCCAAAGCGTTTTACTGTGAATTATCACAACAGGCGTTTGTGATTTTGGGAAAGTGAAGCACTGGTCTCGTATCTGACGGTGAAGGGCCTCAATAAAACATTCGTCCTTCGTAATACTGATATGTTATTGGCTAATGTTGGGTCTCCGTGAACAACGTCCCTGAAACTACAATAACTGGACTCCAATGTTATTGAAACTGCAATAACTGCCGTATAAAAATGTAACATGTGATATATTTGCGTCACTTATAATACTGTTGTAGTCAGGCGATGTTTTAGATCAAGAGAAGAACGACTTTGACTCTGATCCTGATTAAAGAAATATATATAACTGTTTATCACCCAAGCTTCTGTCACTATTGTTTTCGTCTTCAATTAGAGCTCGCATTACAGTACGAGTGGATGACACGGGAGAGTTCCTCATCAGAAACTGATATTTACAATCATTTGCGTCGAGTTTCAACAACCCATTCTCAGCAGATATCACACATGATATCATATCTAACATCAGCATAAAAACGATACAAATAGGACATTTTAATTAAATTTCCTTAATGTGTACACTTATTGCTTTGATGTAAGTTTGATAGGGCTATAACGTCGCCAATATTAGAACCACTGTTGGTAATATGAAAAGTGCCTTAATTCATAGAGATTCCGGGTCGGGCTTGGTTGCCAGCAATGTAATTGTTATACCAAATTAAAAGTGCATGTACCCACGACTTGAGTCAGTAAATATACTCTTGCAAGAGTGAGGTAGGTAAATGGCAAATATGACATGACATGAATCGAATTCCAGGTAAGATAAACACATATTTACGTTAGGGCTCTACTTCCTGTTTCATTTGTGTTGGCCCTCGCCGCGATATTTCTGGACTAGCGAGAGGCGGCGTACAAATATACTCACTTACACACTATTCCCAGTTTTAAGGGCGAAAGTGACGTTGACCCAGAAGTTGTGATACTGGGCAAATACTGAAAATGGTATCTTGTGTTGACTGACATGGAGCTACGGTGATGAACCAGAAGACGCTAGTTGGTGCAAATAGTTAGCAACATATGAGAGATGTAACGGAACCGACGGTAAAGTGAGCTAAATAAAGTGGAATTGCTAACATGAGAGAAAACAGCATGACACTGATGTTTGCCACCAGAAAATCCAAGATGGCCGCCAATTTCAATTTGCTGCAAAGTGTCTCAATATCCATAAAAACTCTCAGTATAGAAACATAAATAACTAATGGGGCTTCTCTTTCAGTGCTGCCAACCTACACAGAAAAGAAATGTAGTTTTGTATTCAAGCTGTCAACTCACACAGCATGGCATTTATGGCATGGAATAGGTCACTTTCATTCGTTTGGATTCACTTTTGACTCAAACAAACGAAATTCCAATAAATCTGGTCAGTTTCCTGAGTGAGTACAAAATTAATATAGAACGAGGAGACGTTTAAACGTTTAAAGTTGTTTGTTTTGAGATAACCCAACCGCTTGTTTCCTAATGCAGCAGTAAGTTCTAGTGGTATATCAAATCAGAATCATATACAGTCACGTGACCAGTTCCCCTGATCGCTGCTCGCACAGGAAAACCGCGTGTCCCTGACCAGCAGTCAAACGGGTGGGAAGAGAGAATGATGTACGACTCTGACAATGAACTGTTTATTACACAGTCCCAGTCATATTTGTACAGTATATACCTGAGCTGTGCTGAGAAGAACTTAAAAACGTCTTACAGCACCTGTCGCAATGTGCAAGTGAAGACTTGAAGTCTCCTTGATTTACTCGTCTGTGATATAACATGCTGTAAATTATCTTTCGTACTCAATATTACGCCTGTCAGATCAAGTCACCGGACATCCGGCACAATATTTCGAGTCATTCTCATAATGAGTGAGTTTAGTTTTACGCCGCACTCAGCAATATTCCAGCTAAATGGCGGCGATCGGTAAATAATCGAGTCTGGACCAGACAATCCAGTAATCAACATCATGAGCATCTATCTGCGCAATTGGGAACCGATGACATGTGTCAACCAAGTCAGCGAGCCTGACCACCCGATCCCGGTAGTCACCTCTTACGGTCATTCTCATAATAAATTTTGTATGAAATTTCCATTGTTCCAGATTTACACACCCTGGCAGACCAAAAGAGATATGCATAGATTCATCGCACATAAGGGATTGACCTTTTGACACTTTTCTTTTAACCATTTTTCAAGTCCAGCTGAAGAAAATAATCACAAAAGCCTGTGGACGCATGTGATTTTCTATTTAATTTCCATTCCTGTGGTTTTATATCGTTTTTTAATATATTCCAGTTTTGTAATAAGGGAGACACATTACAAACACGTGGGAAATCAAACCCTACCGTCGTGGTGAGACGCCAGCGTTAAATCCTTTGGCTACTACGCCGTCCCTCTGGGCGTAAGACACCTAGGAACGTCATAATAATTTATCCTCGTATTACGTTTTTTTAGAAACATTCGGTGATATCCCGCTAATCACATTACACAAAAGTGAAATATCTCACTTGGTTTTAAACGACAACTTTATGTTACAAACGAGCATTGATCCGATTATTTACAAAGTCACCTCGTTATAACGCGAATGAACGTAATGCAAAGATACGTGTAAAGGTAGACTGACAAAGACGAGAAACCTTCACTGATTTGTAACTGACGACATTTACTAAGCATTTTGGTTAAATTGTCCAGACTGTAAAACGTAGATCTATGTGACAGGAAGATTCACTATTCACATTAACTAGACAGCTTTTTGAGTCAGTGAATTGGGTTTAACGCCGCTTTTAACATATTCCGGTGACATGACAGGATGACAGCCTTGTGCTGGAAGAAATGTCACCGTCACGCAGGCCGTAGAGGTTTACAACTTGGGTGATACCCACGTGTGAAATGAGGCGATTTAGAAGTATTAGAACTATGATTGATTGGTGCTACTGTGTCGTCGTGACAAGCTAAACCATCTAAGTCTATTCTTGGAACAGTTTTAACACTTGAGTTTACAGTATAAATTAACAGAAAGTTGTCCTAGGATGCTACCACAAGACGACATTCTGGAGAATACGAATGGGTTTAGCCTACCATTTCAGACCGCAAAGCCGAGGGTTTTGCATTCTCAAACCACAAACACTATATCTCAGCAAACACCCCCAGAACATCGCCTTTGCTTATCACGATTTGTGATTAATGACAAACTGATAATAGATGATAGCTTTACAACCGTCCTTACGGAATGTCACACAATACAAAACACAAGAAACACAAGTATAATGTGTGTTTGCTGCCGCAATCACCTTGACCTCTTCTTCATGCAGGGCGTGAGAGTGGTCTCCCTTTGCCAGCGTATGTAAGGTAGATCTAACGTAACGAGCACCTTCTTGAGTATATATAACTACATTTCGATGACATACTGATATAAAAAAAAAACGTATATTTCGAGCATATTGACATGCATTTTCTTGCAAACGATACGCACAAAAAGAGATTAGTATATTCTTCGCTGATGTGTAAAATATATTAATTAAATGCGTTTTGAACTGAATAATAAAACGTATCAAAATTCATAATCGTAAGAAATATGAGGATGTGTTAATGAATTCCTAGCAAATGGTGTTGATAACAACCTACATCGGACATTGGACATAACAAACCTGGTTGGTGAACAGTGGACATAGGAAGCAATCGACGACGGACAGCTAGTCTCACCGAAGTGTGCTTATGAGACTTCTGTATATAAGGTCAGTTTGCTTACACATTGATTCAGAAATGACCGATCGTTATAACAAATTGTCGTTTCTGATCTGCAAAGACATATATGCATGTAGCTTTCACTGCCATGAGTGCAGGACTTCCTTGTGAGATCCTATTAAATCACTATCTAGGATTTCACATCTATAAACGGAAAACTTTCTTCCGGGACCAGGAAGACGTGAACTATATCAGTACGGATACGGGTTTAGAACAGAAGATGTCACCTGATACATTAAGCAAACAGTTGTGTACAGTCCGTATGATTTCATTTGAGACCGATGAATTGGTCACTAACACAAAATCAAATAATTGTAACTAAACCAAATTTTGGACAGTCACATAATTTTTCACACCCGAATAAACAATTTGTTTAACAAACGATCATTATTTTGTTGTGACTCTTCGCTTATCCAAAACACACCCAAACTTTAACCACTAGGCTACCCCACCGCCCCATTTGGAGAGACGTCCTGTGGAGGTGCAATCTGAACTTTAGATCTAAACAAAGAGGTATTCGATCGGAGTGTATGTCGTAATTGAAACTTTGCTTAAAGCTGCTAACTGTGATTTCGCACGAAGGGGAGTTCTGTCTGGGTTTCACAGAGCCCTTTAAAATGTGGAAATCATAGTAACACAATATGTTTGTTTTTTCTGTTTTTCCCCTTTTTTGCCTTCTTGGTGTCGTGAGTTTCTTTACAGAAATACGGCTGAGTTGTTACAGTTTTACAGTAAGACCATTTGGTTTGATAAACCCTTTCCGCATCTATAAGAAATATATAATAACAGCAGACTCGATTGTACGGTTGTGACATATGGGTGTGTGTTTGTTGAGCAGTACAACCGCTGTACGACGCGGTCTGTAAACTACCGACTCTATACCAGACAATCAAGTAATTGAATACATCAGATACGATGACAGAGCATGTGTTTATGAACCACTATCAAATAGTGATGATACCAGATGTTGGCGAAAAGGTGTGCGTATCCTGCCTCACCGTTGGCACCCGTCACACACATAGGCTAAGTCTAGTCAACTGTTCTCCTGAAAAAATCGGGAACGTAATGGTACAAGTCAAAATAGGGAATTGCATCAGATGTCACATTCTCTTCCCACAGAGGTTACTCCTGTCATATCTTCCTACATAACCTCTGTTCTAATACGGCCCTTTCATGGTGTGAGCGTTCAAGACTCGTGATTGGAGGCAATCAGATTTAGTTGTGCAATCAGCGACGTTGTTTCAAAAGTGACCATTCGCAAGGCCTCGGTAATTTCCGTATGCTTCGAGAAAACTAAACCTCTTCCCCTGCGCGATGCGCAAACGTTTCTTCTAGACAGAACTCAGTCATGTTATGGCGGATCAGTGGCGTCTCCATCGCCCTCGTTGACAACGGACAAGCTAGCCATTAAACGTCTTGTGTGTAACATCAACACAAGTCCCCGGCAGATGGGGGATATTTGTGGCCCCACATTTGCTTGTGTTAGTCAAGTTGAATCTAAGTCGATGTAACACGTGTTCTGATTGGATAGAAAGAAGGGAGATAATTCGTGTCGCGATCTTTTGCCGCTAGGGGATTTTACGAGAACCGGGAAATATGGCCGTATTAGAACAGAGGTTACGTAGGAAGATATGACAGGAGTAACCTCTGTGGGAAGAGAATGCAGATGTCACTGATGCATCAAATTTCGAAATGTCCTATTATACATGTTTACCCTAAAACGTTTTGAAAGATTTATTACGACATTGCATGTTGTAACCGTGAGCAGGAAACCTCGGAAAAAGAGCATGCTTGAATTGAAAGGCTGAAAAAATCAACCCTTTTGTCATACAGCTTTGTGGAGAGTTTTTGGTCACACTGAATTTTCATGCATAGATCTAAATATGAAACATCTGAGGCGGTCTCACTTGTCTCCTTAATTTCAGATTCAGGTGGTACATCAGTTGTAGGGGATTGGATATTTCATGGTTATTTAAAGATATTAGACATATATATACCTGAAGCTTTAGTGAAACCTCTTGGCTAAAACACAATCCTCTGTATAATGTGTATATCAATGCAAAATATATTGCATTGTTGTACAAAATTATGGAGTTTAAATTGAAAACAAACAGCATCCTATTGTTGAGCAAACATCTTCCGACTCGGGGGTTTGATTCAAACAACATTCCTACCCCGGCTGTCGATTTTAATCCCAGGTTGCTTTGTATAAACCACGTGACATATGTCGGGTATCCGGTAGCTATGCTTGCTTCTATCGATGTATTTGTATAGAGGGCGCTCCTGTGTCCTCGTCACCATACCCAAGTCAAACTGACCTCCTCACAACCGATACATTGTTACCGCCAAGCGCTGCAAAGACAGCTTCCAGAATAGACATAGCTGAGATTAATTTCGGCCTGTACGACTATCATAGAGTTGACAAAGCTTCGTGAAAATGGTTCCAGGTATTGCGGTCTGTAGATTTAGGAAACATGACACACATCCAAATCATTTCTAATATAAAAATTATCTTTTGCTTGCTAAACTCGCGGGCACGTGTGAGGTGAGGTGATGTGATATGGGGTTTGCTTGAGAATATTTCGCTTATATGACGACGTGCATGCGTGTGTATGTGTATGTGCGGCTGCTTGTACTAGCCCAGACTTAAGCTGGTTTTTTTATAGTGCTAACCCACTGAGATACCATGCCCCACTCAGACACATTATACTGACTCCGAGCCGACCAGTCCTTGTTGTACCCATTAATGCCGAGCGCCAGACAGGGACCAACAAGTACCATATTTTAACGTCTTTTGGTATGACGCGGTCGGGGATCGAACCCGCGACCTTCCGCTCTCCGGGCGGATGCTCTAACCACTACACCACGGAGGCGGTCCGGGCACATGTGACTGTGATCAAGTACATCATAGATAACTGCAAAGTAAAATACAGATAGATACAAAAGGGTTGAAGGACGTTCACCAGCTAATGAAGACAGTGACTAAACAAATACACATCGGTAAATATTCAAATTATTTTGTCCTTCTCATGTCAAGACTGACTGTGAAAGTTTTCAGCAATAACCCAATATGTCACGACCTTATGGTGCACGGGACCTGTGCACTTACAGCTATAGAATGCAGTGTTCGACCTTTTATGGTTCTGGGTCCGTAGGACCTGAAGCTTTTGAGGGTTAAGGGCAAACATTGATAGAATGGGATAGTCGATGGCGACTGCAGTATCACTGTTGCTTAAGAAATAAATTATAAGAAGAGCATTAACTCCATCTAGACGCCTCTGCTAGGTAGGACATGCCACACACCGACATAATGTCTGATTTGGTGTGTTTTAAGGGTTTTTTAGAATGAATCCCTTGATTTTGCACTTTTCAGTTCAGCTGGAAGTTCATTCCACAACGCTGAGGCTACAACTGTAAAACACCTTTCCCCCATTTTAGTGGTGGTCCTGGGGATGGCAAGATCATTCAAAGCACTGCTGGATTAGGCGTCTTAGATACTCAGGAACAGTGGGCTCATCCAGGACTGAATATGTAAGAGAAAGCAACTTTTTAGGTGACTCGTTGCTGAAAATAACCCAATAATAATGCCACCATATACTTCACATTATGTCACGTTACACCAGATACATCCTACATGATAAATCACACGATCCTGCCTGTCGCCGGAGGGCTTCAGGTATGAACCCATCCTTCATGACCGTCCCCAACACGGCCAACATGAATGTCAGTGACTGTGATGTCGTCTTGGTGACGTTATAGTTGAATATTACATCTCACATAAGATCTGTTTCGTCCAGCAAACTTACAACAGGTTACTACTAACTCTTGATTTGATTTGGAGATATTAAAAAGGCCTTGTGTATATATAACACTGAGCTAGGTATGAGTATGTACCAAGTTATCAAATGTCTACGAGTTATATCATGCTATAAACTCAGCAAAATGTATATGTCATGCTATCAACTATTATGCTAGTAACTGGACGTAATATTTTGGTATCGACTACGATTGCTATATCATACTATCAACTACATGTAAATGTACTGTATATATCACGCTGTCAATCGGTTTAGTGTAGTAATCGCGCTGTCAACTGGGTATGCTAAATATATATCATTGTAAAAAACATATGATATATTATATTTATATTATCACACAATGAACAAGGTATAATTTAGATATTATGCAAACAACAAGGTATAATGTAGATATCCTGATATCAACTACGACAGACGTATATATCAGGCTATCAGCTAGATATAATATACATATCATTCTATGAATTAGTGTTAATGTATATATAATGCTATCAAGGAGACATAACGTATGTATTGTGCTATCAGCTGGAGATAGCACTAAACATATTCATATATATCATGCTATCAGCTGGAGATAGCACTAAACATATTCATATATATCATGCTATCAAGGAGATATAACGTATGTATTGTGCTTTCAGCTAGAGATAATACAGTAACTAAACATATTCATATATATCATGTTATCAAGGAGATATAACGTATGTATTGTGCTATCAGCTGGAGATAGCACTAAACATATTCGTATATATCATGTTATCAAGGAGATATAACGTATGTATTGTGCTATCAGCTGGAGATAGCACTAAACATATTCATATATATCATGTTATCAAGGAGATATAACGTATGTATTGTGCTATCAGTTGGAGATAGCACTAAACATATTCATATATATCATGTTATCAAGGAGATATAACGTATGTATTGTGCTATCAGTTGGAGATAACAATAAACATATTTATATATATCATGTTATCAAGGAGATATAACGTATGGATTGTGCTATCAGCTGGAGATAACACTACACATATTCATATATATCATGTTATCAAGGAGATATAACGTATGGATTGTGCTATCAGCTGGAGATAGCACTAAACATATTCATATATATCATGTTATCAAGGAGATATAACGTATGTATTGTGCCATCAGCTGGAGATAACAATAAACATATTATTATATATATCATGTTATCAAGGAGATATAACGTATGTATTGTGCTATCAGCTGGAGATAATACAGTAACTAAACATATTTATATATATCATGTTATCAAGGAGTTATAACGTATGTATTGTGCTATCAGCTAGAGATAATACAGTAACTAAACATATTCATATATATAATGCTATCAAGGAGATATAACGTATGTATTGTGCTATCAGCTGGAGATAGCACTAAACATATTCATATATATCATGTTATCAAGGAGATATAACGTAGGTATTGTGCTATCAGCTGGAGATAGCACTAAACATATTCATATATCTCATGCTATCAAGGAGATATAACGTATATATTGTGCTATCAGCTAGAGATAACAACAAACATATTTATATATCATGCTATCAAGGAGATATAACGTATGTATTGTGATATCAGCTGGAGATAACAATAAACATATTTATATATCATGCTATCAAGGAGATATAACGTATGTATTGTGCTATCAGCTGGAGATAATACTAAACATATTCATATATATCATGCTATCAAGGAGATATAACGTATGTATTGTGCTATCAGCTTGAGATAACACTAAACATATTCATATATATCATGCTATCAAGGAGATATAACGTATGTATTGTGCTATCAGCTGGAGATAATACTAATCATATTCATATATATCATGCTATCAAGGAGATATAACGTATGTATTGTGCTATCAGCTGGAGATAATACTAAACATATTCATATATATCATGCTATCAAGGAGATATAACGTATGTATGGTGCTATCAGCTGGAGATAACACTAAACATATTTATATGTCATGCTATCAACTACAGAGCCCTATGACAGTCACACTCGTAAGGCCGTGTAGAGACACAAACACCTTTGGCGATATACATGTATGTTTGTTTGATTGTTTGTTGAACGTCGCCGCACCCAGCAATATTCCAGGTGCATGTTTATGTAAATCAAGTATTGATCAATCTAGTGATTCGTATAGGAACAACGCCCTTCTCAATCGGGGACACACATTCAGCCCAATGTCCTAGCACACCAGGAAAGGTTGCTGGAGAACGCTTCTACACCGGAATCCTTAGTAGTGATTATCGATTGAAGATACTGCCATCCATATAGTCATGCCGGTATTACTATAACACGTTTTCCATCAATTATCTTATGTGCATCAAGGTAAGTTTGTTTCTTTTTAACGCCTCACTCAGCAATATGACGGCAGTTTGTATATAATCGAGTCTGGACCAGACAATCCACTGACTTCAAGAACGTCGATCTACGCAACTGGGACACGGTTACATGAATCAGCCAAACCAGAGAGACTGACCGATCCCGTTAGCCGCCTCTATCAAGGTAACTAAAGTATTGTATGATGAGATACTCTATATGCTTATTGGAATACCTATTTCAACATGATATTGCCGACTATTGACTGGTAATATTGAGCATAAGTTGTAATCAGTATCGTAAGGTAGGGCAGAGAAAACTGGACTCAACACACCAAAGTTGGCACCGAGCCCTGGGTTTCGACATGGGCGACGGCTACCCCATCTGGACATTAACACACAACAGTTAGCAAGGCCAAACATCATACAAAGACGCTGAGGACCCTCGTGACGCGGATTTAGAGACTGCTGTGACGCGAGACAGGTTTTGTCTCAATTGGTTGAGATAAGATTTCTTATCCTCAATATTTTTCATGAAACGATTCTGAGCACTCTGATCAAATGTTGAATCATGCTCATAAGCAAATATCCATGTGATTGAAAAACGACAAGTCTTTTGGTAGAAATATAGACCCGTATGAAGGTGTGGACAAGTCTTTAAAAAAACGTCCATTTACATATTAACAACGAATTACTAACACTGAGGACATGCGTAGTAGCCACAACACTAAAGTAACGCACGTTTTGAGAAAATGATACCCAAAGTGATGTGCCTACCTGGAGAAATAGTCAGGTGTACCTCCGCGTCCGTGAGGCTTCAGGTACTGTGACAACCCGGCCTGTAATCCATTACTGTACCGTGCGGCAGCCTGCCTCGTTATACCGCGACGCTCTGGAGCCGGACACGAGGAACTAATAACGCTCACAAGCGAGGGCGATATGACGCTGTCTTGTGTGTCAACCATCTTTCTGTGTCAGGATTAGACTGACTGACGGACTGAGTTTGGTTTTACGCCGCTTTTAGCAATATTCCAGCAACATCACGGCGGGGAACACCAGAAATGCAGGATTAGAGCGCCTGGTCACCGAAGTGACTGCTTAGATGAAGTAACTACTGGGCTAATTACCCCTTCGATGTGTGTTGAGGAGATTGTTTTTTGTTGTTATGTCTTGTTTGTTGTTGTTTTTTTGTCTTTTGAAGCCTCCACCATTAATATTGCAACTGCAAAGAGACCTGTCAATATGAAGTTAGGGCCAGACAAGCGAGTGACCGATATTATGAGGAGCGTATCACACTGCGATATCACGGTGGAGAACAACGGGCTAAAATACATTGCATGGAATATGACGGCAAGATCGATCTTGTCGGCTCGAATACAACACCATTGTTACCCGAGGTTACGGTCCTCTGTTTGTTGTATAGACCTTAGTCTGTCGTACAGACCCTGAAGCAAATATATCCAAGAAATCCCACACAAGTCTAGAAAATGTGGCAAGTCTAGATTTCCTCAGCTTGAAAATGAAGAAAGTCTCAGGGCTCCTTTTCATTATATATATTTTTTTTTTGCTATGAACATTTTTCAGTAAAATATGTTCATTTCAGAGACTAGTTGTTAGTCTAGGTCAGAGTCAAAGTCGTTCTTTTCTTGATATAAAACATCGCCTGACTACAACAGCAATATAAGTGACGCAAATATAACACATGTTACATTCCTAAAAGTCAGTTATTGCAGTTTCAATAACATTGGAGTCCAGTTATTGTAGTTTCAGGGACGTTGTTCACGGAGACCCAACATTAGCCAATAACATATCAATATTACGAAGGACGAATGTTTGATTAAGGCGCTTCGCCGTCAGATACGAGACCAGTGCTTCACTTCCCCATAATCACAAACGCCTTTTCAGCTTGAAATTGAAGAAAGTCTCAGGGCTCCTTTTCATTATATATTTTTTTTTTTTACTATGAACTTTTTTCAGTAAAATATGTTCATTTCAGAGACTAGTTTTTAGTCTATATAGACCTGTACCGAACGTTATTCCGGTTGTACGACGACGGTCTGTGGGTAATCGAATCTAGGAATAAACGTTTTGTCTATCGATCAATACAACTGAGATTAACTGACCATTATCAACGATGCCACCCGTAACTCACCTCTTACCGACACAAGGCGGTGGGGTAGCCGATGACCCGGATTCGATTCCCCACATTGTGTACAATGTGAGAAACCCATTTCTGGTGTCCCCCGAAGTGATCTTGCTCGAATATTGCTAAAGGCGGCGTAAAACTAAACTTACTCACTCACTTACTGACACACATTGTGACTTAAGGTGTCAAAGGGGACAAGAGGGTCTACACGTCTCTTTTTAAAGGTTGCTCGTTTAAAATCGTTTAAAGTATTGCTAGCAGATAGGACACGCATCCAGTGTTATCTCTCACCTTGCAAGGACAGCGTAGACAGATTTTCATTGGCTGCAGATGTTGCTACCGACGCCGTCCCAACCCCAACAACATCCGACACAGTGCGGGCTGAAAATATTGATAGTGCGTGGTTTTAAAATATTTACGTAACCTTAAACAAACGAAACTAGCTTATGTAAATCTCCCACGGCAACAAAACATTCACTCATTTTGTAGTGCAATCCTCAAGATATTCCATTACTATCGATAACCGAACAAACTGTCAATATCTGGTGTAACGTTCGCCAGCTGCAAGAACAGCGAGCTTGGTTATTGGTACTTGTGTTACATCTTGAAGGATTGCATGCCAGAATCTTGAAACGTCTTGTTAACACTTGTTAACGTCAGTCATGAAGAAATCGACTTTCGTCGACTAGTGGAGCCTTCACCATGACGTAACATTCCAGGGCCTAGATTTTCGAAGCTCTCTTAGCGCTACGATAGTCGTAAGTGCCATACATTAACATTAACTTACGACTATCTTAGCGCTTAGAGAGCTTCGAAAATCTAGGCCCTGGGTCCCGTTCCACAAAGCTATCGTAGCATTAGGATGCCCGTAACTTTCATACTTTAACATAGACTTACGACTGTCGTAGCGCTACGATCGCTTTGAGGAACGGAGCACAGTGACTTTGAGCTTGACACAGCGGACATGTGATAGGTCTTTACTTGGTGGATCTTCAACCATTTCGGACCGGCCTGTTGGACAAACGACGATGTAGAAACCATTCTGGTTTTAACACACCACTTGACATGAACAGGTTACAATGTAAGTCTTGTGATTCTGAGAAGGGTTGTATCCTGCTCAGGAGACATCACTCGTGGTCGACCTGAAAACTCAACGTCCTTAACGTCATTAGTGTGCTGATGTTCTCCTGCCTGAAAGTCGATGGATGACAACCAGCATCTCTTGCAATAGTCCTCAATGACATGCAAGCATTCCAATAACTTGCCATCTTTTAGCAGTTATTAGTTAAGGAGGCCCAATGTTTGCTTAGGGTTAATATGTCGCGTGATGCGATACTTTTCACCATGTGTATATATTGGACAGACTGGTCCAGTTTCGTTAATGTATGGTGTCCAATATCAACGTGTGGCCACAAGCCCGTTTCTGGTGTCCGCCGTCGTGATGTTGCTGGAATATTGCTAAAGGCTGCATGGAACTAAATTCAATCACTCTGAAGCGTGTACCTGTAACAACGCGCAAACAAAAATATACTATCATGCAACATCTATACGTACATCGGAACACTGTTGTGTATACCTGTACCAGTTTAGTGACATGTCTTATGTGTGTACGGGGCGAAACATTACGGACGGACCACCATCCTAAATTCCTACAAAGTTTTATTTTGACTGGGCATAATAAAACTAAACCATTAATGTGGATCTACTACTATGTGCTTTACAGTTGAATGAAAATATAAACAATGACCTTCTGTTCAAAATGACATATACTCAAAACACCATCGACTTTAATTTTTCAGGCGGCTTAATTGCAAAATGACACAAAAATTTCCATTCCCTGTGTATTTATCGTCATGAATTTGATGATCAGTTTAGTAATGTATTACAGTGTTATTACTGGAAGCACCACTCTGTCTGACAAATATTCCTATTTGGCTTATGATTCCAGATCTGATGTGGTGAATATATTATATGTTAAGCGACATGAACATGGCAGCGCAGCAACAGATGGGTGATAACAGGTGTCACAACAAAAGGAAAGATGTTTCAAAAAATTAATATATATAGATAATATGTTGATTGATTGCTCATTGTTATCTAAATAAATCTGTTGAAGAACTGTGGACGTTATAAAGATAGTTGGCGAGTGTGCTTCCACAGCTGACCAATCAGTTGACCCACCTGAATTAGCGTGATCATTTCAGCAGAGAAACGGGGGAATAATACTATGGGACACTCGTATTTATTTTAAAACCAGATTGTTGCAAAGACACGTGACATCGAAAGTTTCTTAGTACAATTGCCGACGTCTAGGATATTGATCCTTTTCATATATACAATCCTCGAACAAGGTAACTGCAAAATAGTATACATGCTACTGCTGTCGGTTATAATTACCATATTTTCATTTCGTTTTCTTTAAACTACGGTTGCGCTGAATAGAACTTTCTAGTTACGTCAGGTTATCGACATCGCTATGACGTTCTCCGATGCTGGGTAAATTCGTGGTTTTCATGACGACATCAGTGACATCACGCGACGAGATAATGCAACACAGGTCTTATTTTGAGCAAATCAGAAACAAGTGTTTGTTTGTTTTGTTTGTGGAGGCATCCACGAATTCAATATTGAATTGCTAGGTTAGCAAATCAAATGCCAGGGAATCACTTGCAGTACGTTTGTAGGCAGTTCAGCTTCTTCCCGGTGGTCTAATTTGGAGATAAGCCTACTGTGTTTCATGTACGTTACCTGTAAAATTATTTGCCAAATTGGGAACGAAAACTCATCACACACAAGCTCAACAAAATATGCTAGGCTCAATTTTGTTCTGATACCCCATCGTCGGGAACAGTATCTGTAGTTACGTCAATGTAGGAATTGTACTCAGTGTATAAATATGGAAGTTAATTTAGTGACACCCATATTTTCTCAGACTAATAAACTTTAATGAACTGGTGCATAAAATGTGTCAAAGATTTCCATACCATATGAATTTTGTATTGACAAAAAAGGGTTGAGGAGAAACATAGCCAACATTACCACCACGGGTGTATTTGAAGATGGTACAGATTTGGAAAAGGACGTCATGTCATGCAAAAACATTACTTAACTGTCCGTAATATGTGAACATCTTGTTCGCGGAATTGAGAAAAATGTCTTGCGAATTCTTACTTTCCTTCAGAATGGTAATAAGGTCCATCTTGCAACCAAAGGAAATAAATCCACATACCATGATTGGTCCTCCCCAAAGGGAACCGTCTCCTGGATACTGCCTTGTACCTTTGTCTCCAGACATATGTATGAGCTCACGAACATCTGACCAACGAAAATCGGGTTCTTTAGGCACAGAAAAGGCGTACTTGACACCAGGAACCAGTTTTGGGCCAACGAACGCACAACAGAAACGAACAGGCATGGGGTCTTAAATATAAATGAAATACCTTTTAAATAGTCCGTCACAGACAGGAATTCCATCTTTCAGGGATTCAAATTTAAATTACATGTCGCAACGGTTAAACTGACTGATGTTACAAACAAGAATACACCCAATCCCTGCAATTCATAAATGAAACTGACGCAGTGTGAAGTTCCACAGCGATCCCCCACGATGTAGCTATAGGGTACCCACGTACATTTGAAGATCGGGTAGGGAGCGACTCTTTTTACTTCATTATACTGGCAAATGGATTAGGAAGAAAATAATACACTAACTATTTCCAACCCTTATTTTAAAGTATTTCGATGAGAAAAATGCCAGGCTTTCAAATTTCAAGATAATTCTATAGTGGCGCTTTGCATACATTCCCCCACAATGTAGGGTACCCATTTACAATTGGAGAAGGGGTAGGGAGCGACTCTTGTTACTTCATGAGATACTAGTAGTCACCTGGATACCAAATGTTCCACCCAGGCTTCTCCAGGCTATTTCTATAGGGACACCACCCAAATCAGTTTTCAGTGTGTCAGTGAGAGTGACAGGAAGCGACTCTTAATATAAATATTTGAGTTTTGAACAGCCACCAACACATACTCGCATACACACATATATACGTTGTATATGAGAATGTATTTGGTCCATTCATTAATCATTAGTTACGGATATGATGATTTTTCCATTCTAAACTACTTCGTTAACTCGTTTCTAACTTGAGACAATGTCGACCTTTAGGCGACAGCTGTCGCCCTAAGGATATATTTCTGTCGCCTAAATATCTGCATGTCACAACTATGCTCATTTTCCTTAATAGCTAGCCCAAAGTGGATGGTTGGATAGAGGGTCGTCTCAGGACCTTCGGGTGTGCTTCGTTTGTATTTTTATAAAAATTCAATGCTGTTATTGAAAAAACAAAAATATCATGTATATAACGTCTGCGACCTTTCGGCGACACGGTGTTTTCTCTAAAATTCTCTAACACCTGGATATATGTTCAGTAATAAACAATGGAGAAATTATTGTCTAGATACATGCTATTAGGTTTTGTACAGTTTTTTCAAATATACACATCGTTAAGTGTTCGCCATAACATCACTGTTTCGCTCGCAGTACCTTTCGGCGATTTGCCTTCATGCTCCTGTGCGTCAAAAACGTGAAAGTTCAAAAGCGGCAACGTCGAAATGAGCACTTAGCTAATAATTCAATAATGTCTGTAGATATTGTGGGACCTGACAGACAAGACCAATATGCCACCAAGAACACGTTTAAATACTTAAAACATTTGATTCTTCAATCAAAATAACAATGTAATAATCTGTAAATAAATTGAATTCATGTTTCACACGAAGGCCCGTTCACGTTTTGTGTCAAATCGGATCCCGTTTGCTACAGTTTTCACGCACTACACGAGGTGACTTGGCAGCACAAAGCTATGGAAAATGCAGGGTATGTATCGTAATCGGAGTATTTTGTTGAAAACAGCAGCATGTACAATTGTATCAAAGGCGATGCCTGTCCCATGACACAATCTATTTCAAGATTTCGCAACTGGAAGAAACTGTTTGCTAGTAACTTGATCGCGATTGTGAGGTCTCGTATCTCATGTTGTTTCTTGATCCTCACCTAGACAATCGCTTAGTCTCTGAATATAATTTTTTTATATCAACAAACAAACGCATTATAAATTGAAAAGGAGACCCGGGGAAACCAGAACCTGAGGAAATCTAGACTTGCTTCATTTGCACACGCAGGGTTTTAGCATTGCAGAAAGGACAAGGCAGTAGGAAAATAATATTGTGGTTCAGGGGACTGTGACACAGACTACAGAGGACTCCTCACAATCACCTGTACAGTGGTTGGCCATAAGTGAGTCATCATTAGTGAAATTTCCATAGACTTACATGTTAATTAACTGTTGCAAGAATAATTTTAATAAATTGAGTAGAAGTTTGCAAACATCTTGGAAATCATCTTCAGCTACAGGTACATAATTTTCTTTCATCTTTCCGTTGATTAGTTATCGAATGGCCACATGGGTTGGTTCTGATTAAGCACCCGTAAATACAACTTAATTTTAATCTATCCCATAGACATGTTAAACCTGATTGGTATGTCTAATATATGTTGTTTAAATAGTTATAGTTTTCTTAATAATCATTGGAAAATTGAAAGGAAATTATGTGTGCGTAGCTGAGATGATTTCCAAGCTGGTAGATATAAGTACTGAAAGCAATTCCACAGAAACTAAATTTATGAAAATTATTCTTGCAAGAGTTAATTAACATGAAAGTCTATGGGAATTTCACTATTGATGACTCACTTATGGTCAACTACTGTAGATCCACACCTGAAAGAGCTAATCACAGCTGTATGATTTTATGTTCACTCAGTGGGTGAAATTGACCTTTTACTTTTAGGCCAGTGTACATTCTTGTACTTAGACGCAGTTCCGGTGCGGCAAAAAAACCCCGAAAACATCTCTCATTCTGACGCCTGATATTCATACTGACTTTTCGCACTGATATATTGTTTTCTTATTTTAGATATATATCTACCGACTAATAGATAAAAAAAACCCCCAAAACAGTCAATAACCATTACTAATTTCAGGAACTAACCAAATCTGTAAGACTTGAATTCAGTAAAATTACTTATAGGCCAAATGTAGAGATAGCATAACACATTACAATCGGTTTTATCACCCACACTGCATATTTTGACCATGGGGGTAATACTCATTGACATGGGTTTGCTCAAATAATGAGCTGATACTGCAGTGTTGAGGAAGACTTGTAGTTATAGTTTCATGATGTTACTCTCCATTGCCGCTCTTTGCTGTTTCCTCTGATAGCTGAACTACACATTTTTATATCAGCTACACATTTCCTAAATTGTCCATGCAAAGGAAATATGCATTTGCTCTCTTGACCATAATATGTTTCAGTTACATTATTTATATCAAGAGTTTCTAACTTTCAAATATAGCTTTTTGTACCCCTGCTTTCAACCCTGTCCCTTTGGGTGTTTATGTGCAGTGTATCTCCTCCAGTGGTCTATCAGAGTGAAAATATCAGTGTATAGTGATGAAATGTACCGGTATATTTTGCACCATTTTCATGCTAATAATAATAATTATCTCCATATGAGTACAAAGATTGTAGCCTACCACCTTATTACCTACAAGAAAAGGCTGTCTGGATCAAACCTTGTTTGTTTTTAGTAACCTGATACATTTTGTGGCTGGTTATGACAAGAATTTCTAATTACCAGATAACACAATAACTGATGCTGAGAGATCCTAAAAGATAAAAACTTTTGTTGCATTTGGCACAGGACTATAACCATGTCTGTCCACATGCCACTGCCACTCAGCCAGCATAATTATGACCAATACATCCTCCTACTCACAGGTGACTCAACTGACAACCATAAATGTTGGTATTTTTCTGCACTTCGTCCAAACTTGATATAGTTTGAAATGCTAGAGATTTTCCACTTCACTGGGGGCGGTGGGGTAGCCTAGTGGTTAAAGCGTTGGCTCGTCACGCCGAAGACCCGGGTTCGATTCCCCACATGGGCACAATGTGTTAAGCCCATTTCTGGTGTCCCCCGCCGTGATATTGCTGGAATATTGCTAAAAGCGGCGTCAAACTAAACTCAGTCAGTCAGTCCACTTCACTGATGCACTTGAATCTGTTAATTCATTATTGTGCATGAATACAGTCAGAATTCCCTTTTTGAGCTTTCATAATTCCATGGCAGCTATATCTTTGTATGTTTAATGCAGGCACATTTCCTCATTTCAAAGTCTAAATCCTGTACATTGTGTAACATAGGAAAGAGGGTAAACACCAGTGGACAGTATAAGATTAACTGAAAAATCAAGGATGAATCTCACTAAACACATTGAGACATGTTATAACTTATTGGTAGGTCAATAGACCAACTGTTTCTATGCAGGGATATGTTATTAGTTTTTTATGGTTTTTAAGTTCCCTTAGCGGTCAAATTGCATAAAAGGGTAAGTTTGTTCAAAGCGGGGGTTTCTTAAACAAACTATTTCTTGTTTTAAAATTGGAGGTGAAGTTTAACATTTCTTTCAATACAAACAGTAAGAATTAAAGCCTCTTCCTGTTGTAAGTTACCTTTACAAAGCCATAACAACAGTTTCAGAAATGCCTCTCTGATGCATCTATTCAGGTAGTGTGCTGTTCATCATTGGTCCATCATCGGCTAATAGTTTGCACTGTCGACTAATATCAACATCTCTGAACAGCACTGGGCAGACAGTATTGATATAAATCATAGAATCGATGATTGTTATTATGAATAGTAACTTTGAACAAAAATTAAAAAGAAACCTGAAAGAAATCAACATTTTGTATTACCGGTGAGTTTTGACATTTATGCATGGATGACTAACAAAATCCTGAACATGATTTAGAGGCAACCCATGAATAAAGACATAACTTTGTATATTGTGTGAGTAAATTGAAACTATGATATTATGGGTATTCTTAAATTCCATTCAAATTGACTTGATGGCACAAGTTTTTTCCTTTGGTCACCCTTCAACTCAAGTTCAAAGTTGACATAGACTGTAAAAAGTCAGAAAAGGTCTAGCCTGTCTCATAGTTCCTGAACTGCATGATTTTTACTTCCGTCTATGCTTTTCTGCAATGATAAAGACCTAATTTAAGCAAGTCTAGATTTACTTAGGTTCAGGAATCTCCCATCTCACTGGAGATCCTTTTCAGCTTAAAAGGAATTATTTGATTCTATCAAAATTATATATATTCAGAGACTCAGAAGTGCTAGTCTCAAATGGTCCTGTGCTAGTCTCAAATGGTCCTGTTAGACGTGGAAATCCTATCCAATCCAGTTTATGCCTGGTAAGTTAATTTTATTTTACAACAGTTTCTGAATATGAAACATTGTAAATTCATAATTTATGTATGGTGTTAGGGTGATAACTAAATCGTGTAGAATTTTAAATACTTTATCAGTTCAGAAGAAAAAATATTATTTCTTAAGCTCAGTTTTGAATTTAAGTTCATAATCATTTTGAGAATAATATTGTTAACATTTTAATGTTACATAATGCAGACCATTATGAACGGGATCAAAGAGCGTTGAGCTTGGCAGAGGAGAAATGTGATCTTCAAATTGCAGAATCAGAGGGGAGTCTCTGAGGCATTCCAAAGTGAGGAAGTAGTCACGATATGGCTGGAAATATTGCCGATGTGACTTTAAATCTTAACTCACTCACTCACTCAAAGTGAGGAAGGGTGCGTTATGTGATCCAGAGATCAATACCTTCATGTTAGTAGGTTTAAATTGTGAATACAGTAGAACACGGATATAACGAACTCCAAGGGACCAAGAAATTTAGTTAAGCTATATCCGGGTGTTCGTTATTCACATTTGACCGCCATCTTGGATTGTAGAGATGTAGAGACATCGTATATGCTGAGGCTACAAATCTTTATTCTTGTACATGTATATTGACATAACATTAAAATTCTGAATTTATCATTCACAGACATTAGCTAGAACATGTTTAACAATCACAACAATCTCAACAATATGTTGATTCAGCGCCAACAAGGTTGATGTATACCGCTAAGTGGCTGAGCTGACACTGAGTGAGTTAAAGCTAATCCGTCGTTAGTTGGGCTTGGGGGTAGTATATCAGTTAAGCTATAGCCGTTAATTAAGCTACTCACGAGTTAAGTTATTACGCGATAATTCTAATGATATCATAAAGGATTGTTGGCGGGACTTTTAAATTTGTTCGCTATATCCGTTTATGCGCTATATCCGTGTTAAGCTATATCCTGTGTTCTACTGTACCATTTTACAACTTTGTTAAATTTATTTCTACCTTAACTAGGGATGTCGCGATACATAATTTTCATGAATCGATACGTATCACGATACTCATGACATGATTCGATATGTATCATGATACCTATTTTCGCTGCATTATTATGTAAATCTAGTTACATTTTGAACATTAAATATTTTATATTTTATAATAGTCCTTGAAAAGATCAACATTTTTCTATTCTCAGAGATTAAAAGTTCTAATTTCCCATCTTTGTGCATGAAAATATAATCATTTATAACTCTCATAACATAAAAACATGATACAATTGCAAAATGTAAACGATACATATTAAAAGCGATATTTAAATCGATACTTTCAAAACTAAATATTGATACAGTTTTGAATGTATCAATGATTGTACCGTCTTAGAAAAAAGTATCGATGTATCATGGCATTCCTAACCTTAACAATGTTCTGGCCTACCTTTAAAATTCAGCACCACAAACTTGCAATACCCAATGAAGTAATGCCTCATGAATCTTTGCAAATTGTTTAAGCCTTCTCAATATTAGTACAGTTACCTTGAATGGTAGTGTGCCGATCGGTACCGAGTGCAGCAATACATGTTTTAGGTATTATCTTAATACATGATCTTTTACTATTTATAAATGTAACAAGAAATTCAAAATGGCCAATAAGAGATCTATTGATAGACATGGAATAGCCTTATATACAGATAGTCTGTTTTGATGACATATATGAAAAATTTAAAGAAAAACTGTATATACTCTCATAACAAGCAGTTCCAGACAAGTATTGTGGTTCTGATCATGGAAAACTTTACAGAAAATGTAGAAATTTTGAAAACTGGCAGAAGTTGCTCTTTTCACATATCAATAGGGTAATTTTCAACATTTTTTAAGCTTTTCTATTGACTTTTGCACTTGATTGATGTCCAAACATTTACAATTCAAAAATTAATCCCTGCAATAATCATGTCTTTTATAGAGATATCATTTTCACTTTTAGGTTACTCTCTACTCATATCTTACCAGTTTCATAGAGAGCTGATGCATGTCATGTTTCGTAGTGCACACAATTCAGACCATACCCATAAAGAGAAAATATTGGCTTTTCTCAATACAGAGTATACAAATTAACATATTGCCTACATTTTGTTGTTTTCTGTAGTCAATAATTCAATCTTCCATCGGATAATCAGGTGTATGAAAGTTCTGACACCATTCTGTTCGTATCACAGGGGTGGCTGTGGGTGGGGATGGGTGGGTTCTCAATTAAATTTGTTTTACATAATTGTATCAGGTGTTTAAATGGGTTGTTATCAAATGATTCATGTAATTGTTAATACATTTGCATTAATGTTTTGGTGTCCTTCATACACAGGAAATTCAGCAAATGAGAACTGAAGACACCTGTATTCCATGTCAGCAGATACATTTTCTTTGTTTATCTTTTCAGGATTCAGATGTAGTATCTGTGAGAAGGTACTAAAATGTAAAGGTGGATATACTGTTCATCAGCAAATGCACTGGAAGTCTAAAGGTACCAACAGTTTTGAGTAGTTTCTTTCTAGATATCAAGATAAGTGAACACCCATAACATATCATATCATGATACAAAGTCAAGAATGTGTTTAGCTTGACCGCTTTATAATATTACTGGCAGGTCATTAGTAAATCAATCAAGCTAAATTCCATTGTATGCAACTAGGATGTGTTGTCTAAAGGTCTGTGTTGATGATGAATAGGATGTATTGTGTTGACCATCGGCAACTTATCATATATATATGTATTAATATTCAGCAGACTCTTGGGCAAGATATGTATATCATTATCATCAGAATGTTGGGTAACACATCCTATCTGTTATAATCACAACCAATTGGGTAACACATCCTATCTGCTATAATCACAGCCCATTGGGCAACACATCCTATCTGTTATTTTTACATACCTTTGGGCAACACATCCTATCTGTTATTTTTACAGACCATTGGGCAACACATATATATTAACATCAGACCTTATCAGAAGACCTTTGAGTAACACATCATATCTGTTATCAGCAGACCTTTGGGCAACACATCTTATATATCACCAGTAGACCTTAGGGCAATACATCTTTTATATCACCGTTAGACCTTAGGGCAACACATCTTATATATTACCAGTAGACGTGTGGGCAACACATCATATATATTACCAGTAGACCTTAGGGCAACACATTATATATATTACCAGTAGACCTTAGGGCAACACATTATACATATTACCAGTAGACCTTAGGGCAACACATTATATATATTACCAGTAGACCTTAGGGCAACACATCTTATATATCACCAGAAGACCTTAGGGCAACACATCATATATATTACCTGTAGACCTTAGGGCAACACATCATATAAATTACCAATAGACCTTAGGGCAACACATCTTATATATCACCAGTAGACCTTAGGGCAACACATTATATATATTACCAGTAGACCTTAGGGCAACACATTATACATATTACCAGTAGACCTTAGGGCAACACATCTTATATATCACCAGTAGACCTTAGGGCAACACATCATATATATTACCTGTAGACCTTTGGGCACCACATCTTATATATTACCAGTAGAGCTTAGGGCAACACATCATATATATTACCTGTAGACCGTAGGGCAACACATCATATATATAACCAGTAGACCTTAGGGCAATACATCTTTTATATCACCAGTAGACCTTAGGGCAACACATCATATATATTACCTGTAGACCTTAGGGCAACACATCTTATATATTGCCAGTAGACCTTAGGGCAACACATCATATATATTACCAGTAGACCTTAGGACAACACATTATATATATTACCAGTAGACCTTAGGGCAACACATCTTATATATTACCAGTAGACCTGTGGGCAACACATTATATATATTACCAGTAGACCTTAGGGCAACACATCTTATATATCACCAGTAGACCTTAGGGCAACACATCATATATATTACCAGTAGACCTTAGGGCAACACATCATATATATTACCAGTAGACCTTAGGGCAACACATCTTATATATCACCAGTAGACCTGTGGGCAACACATCTTATATATCACCAGTAGACCTTAGGGCAACACATATTTTATATCACCAGTAGACCTTAGGGCAACACATCGTATATATTATCAGTAGACCTTAGGCAACACATTATATATATCACCAGTAGACCTGTGGTAAACACATCATATATATTACAAGTAGACCTTAGGGCAACACATCATACAGTCAGTAGACCTGTGGTCAACACATCTTATATATCACCAGTAGACCTTAGGGCAACACATCATATATATCACCAGTAGACCTTAGGGCAACACATCTTATATATCACCAGTAGACCTGTGGTCAACACATCATATATATCACCAGTAGACCTTAGGGCAACGCATCATACAATCAGTAGACCTGTGGTCAACACATCTTATATATCACCAGTAGACCTTGGGCAACACATCATATATATTACCAGTAGACCTGTGGGCAACACATCATATATATTACCAGTAGACCTTAGGGCAACACATCATATATATCACCAGTAGACCTTAGGTCAACACATCATATATATTACCAGTAGACCTTAGGGCAACACATCTTATGTATCATCAGTATACCTGAGGGCAACGCATCTTATATACCTCCAGTAGTCTTTAGGGCAACACATCTTATATATCACCAGTAGAGCTGTGGTCAACACTTCATATATATTACCAGTAGACCTTAGGGCAACACATCATACAATCAGTAGACCTGTGGGCAACACATCATATGTATTATCAGTACACCTTTGGGTTACACATCATATATAGTTTACCGGTATATACCAAACTCTCTCTAGTTCACTTGTCTACAGTTAAATATAATCAAACTTTGTATCCCTAAAGAGGCTATTTCACTAATCAGTTTGTAATCTAGTTCTATCATATGGATAAGTTGAGTTTGGTTGTCACACTGTGCACTGAGGTGTAGTACTGTGCACTGAGCTGTAGTATTAAATCATACATACTAAAGGGTTAAGATTTCTTCCTTGCAGTCTGTATTGACTGATGTCAGTTATGATTCAACACTTCAAATGATATGTGTCACCTAGATAGATAGAAATTACAAAAATGACAGATCATGTTTGTATTCTACAGTGTCAGTACATACTGTATGTTTTTCTAGATTTGTAGGTTTCATTGAGTAGTCAATGCCAAAATTGTTTACATTTCAAACCTCAAGCTAAACTTGTGTGTTCTAAATGTAATTTCTGTTTATCAAATACACAACAAAACTCTCAAATCTGAAAACATACCATGTCTTGTTTTCTAACTAGATAACTAACTTAGCCTTCAGCACTGTTAGAACTTGGCTGACATACTGCTGACATATGTCATCAACTGGTTCCAATTGCATCATGCATGACATCTGGAGAAAAATCACTGAGCCAATTGTTTGCAGAATTTTATGAAGTTTGGTTTAAAAGTTAGCGAATCAGATATGTTCTTTTTTTTATTACATATTTTCAGTTCGGACCATTGTTTTACAAAAACCTAATGCTGCCATTTTTGTCAATCAAAATGTCTCTTTTGTTCAATTACTTTCTTGTTGCTTTGACTATTTTATCATTGCTGCAATAATTTCTCTGAGTATACCAAAACATGTGCATGTTGCTGCATATTAATTACGTCAATGTTTTGTTTCATCATCAATTTCACTTGTTCGATAAACACTACTCAATAAAGTTAACCAGTATCTATCTGGACATCCTCCTACCTTTCCCTTTCTCAGTGGTATTCAGTCTGTATCTACTTAATGAAGCGCTTACTACTAGTAGGGTTGACGGGCGGTGGGGTAGCCTAGTGGTTTAAGCGTTCGCTTGTCATAGCTAAAAGTGGGATAAAACTAATCTCACTCACTACTAGTGTTGACCCTCATTTCTCTCATAGACAGTGGCAGTCACTCCCATTCAATTTTCAGCCATGTTACGAGATTAAAGTTTCCTGAATACTCAAGGCTCCATCTTTATAGAACTATTTCTATTCTACGTTATAGCAAACTTAATTTAAGGACTATATGTTGTTATATTGTATATTGCAGTGATTAGAAACTAACATATACTACTCACACTTTGCTAAGGTTCACAAAAAATCCCAACTTTACTTACACATAGATTTATAATTTGAAATTGCATACATTTAAAACTGGATAAATAATAATATAGTAACCCTTCTTTAGGCAAACAGCTACTTTAATCTAACCTTATGCACTTGATACATGAGTAACCATAAAAATGGTTTAATGGCACCAATCAACCATTTTGCAAATCATGGAACGAGTCATTTACAAATACACAACACCTGTCAATAGCAGGTATGGGATCCACAAGATGCAATGACATACTGAAACCTAGGATCCATACTTACAATAAGCTTAGATATTTAAACCAAATTAGACCCGACATCATAGTTTTCTGTTGAATCAATGATTTAATCCATAGCAAAGTGTGAATAGTATATTTAGGCCACAAGTCCTCATAATAATAACAAATTAGCTAAATCTTAAAATGGCAAATGTTTACTTGTCCTAATAAAACCTTAAGTTGGGGAGTTGGGTAAAGACTATAGGACTAAAAGCTGAGTGATGATACTCACTGTACCTTGATGTTTTAACATAATTTTGAAAACTTTGTTATATTTCAGAAACGGAGACCATTCAGGCATTTCTACAGATTTCCAAGCATGAATGCTCTTATGTTCAGCTGAGAACAAAAATGATGAACAAGCAGAAAATACAGCAGCAAAGGACAAGGAAGAGATGGCACACATTTTAAGAATAAGATTAACTTAAAAAATATTCAGATCATTTCTAAGGGATGTTACATTTGGGAATTCACTTTCCCAGTATACCCGACACTAGTACTTTGCTGGTAGAGGGTGGAGTGAATCCATTGTGTGATTTGAACCCACCCTCTCAGAGTGAAACACCTTATCACAGAAGAACATAGTCAGCAATTTAACCTGACAAATGTTAGTCAAGGTCTGGTTCAGAGAAGTGTAAATGCCACAATTACAATTTTTTGCAAAGTTATGCAAATAAGAATGTCAAAGCTCTTTGGTTTAATAAATAGTAATTATTAAACTTACAATTTTTTCTTGTTCCTATCATTGGTTCGCACTGGGATGGAATGTGGCTCCATTTTCCATGGTGGAGTCTCCGAAGCTGATTTGGAAAAAATAGGGGGGTGGGGTGGTAGCACTTGCGGATCTAGCGCGGTGATGGGCTGTGTTTAGATGGTATTCAGACCAGACATCAGGCAAATATCAGTGTAAGAGCCCAAGTTTCTTCAGGAGTCGTCCCGTATGGCTCAGCAAACCGAAACAAGAGTCTCATTAAGCTATTCAGACATGACCTACTTTTCAGCCGATCCGACTTTTTTCGTGTGAAAGTGAAAATAGACATCACAAACAACTATGGTTACACTGAATTCTAATTCCTTGTTTCATAAGGAAATAGTATTTACAAATGAATTTTAATTTAAAACTTTAATAACATCGTATTTCTATATTTTATGGCAAAGTGTAGGCAGCATGACCTTAACTAAGACGTCACAGACTGCCCCTGTTTGATGAGGTCGTAAAATAATTCACAATGCATCTGACTCACTGGTTACTCCTGTTATGTGTTTTTTGCGCTTACTCGGTGTAGTTCTATAACACACAATGTGATTAATATAATATCAATTCCGTACCAGACCGCCAAACATTTCTAACGGCAAAGCCTCGTTTTGAGATTTCCACAATTTCCAAGTTTCCGTTTGTCAGAGCTCGCTGTACGACAGAGCACGCTGCCATACGTGTTTGCAAGGATTAGAAGAAGCGTAGTGTTGCAATATACAAGTGATTAGATGTATCAAATAATACTGATTAATATTTATGTATCCAGTTAAATGAATTGGTCGCAAAATTCTGGACTGGTTATTGTACTAAGTTGCGCAATAGGACGGAACCCAGTCAACAGGAAACGAGACTGTTGTATAATCAATGTTTTGACTTGTGTATGATAAGAAAACGAGAATAGTCCCGACTGGCTCAAAATGGGCTGTGGTTAGGTGGTATTCAGACCAGAAATCAGGCAAATATCAGTGTCGGAGCCCCAGTTTATTCAGGAGTCGTCTGGTATGCCTCAGTGTATGAAAAGAGAACGAGAATAGTCCCGACTGGCTCAAAATGGGCTGTATTTAGATGGTATTCAGACCAGACATCAGGCACATATCCGTGTCGGAGCCCCAGTTTATTCAGGAGTCGTCTGGTATGCCTCAGTGTATGATAAGAATACGGGAATAGTCCTGAATGGCTCAATATGGGCTGTGGTTAGGTGGTATTCAGACCAGACATCAGGCAAATATCCGTGTCGGAGCCCCAGTTTATTCAGGAGTTGTCTGGTATGCCTCAGTGTAGGATAAGAAAACGGGAATAGTCTCGACTGGCTCAAAATGGGCTGTGGTTTGGTGGTATTCAGACTAGACATCAGGCACATACCCGTGTCGGAGCCCCAGTTTATGCAGGAGTCGTCTGGTATGCCTCAGTGTATGATAAGAATACGGGAATAGTCCTGAATGGCTCAAAATGGGCTGTGGTTAGGTGGTATTCAGACCAGACATCAGGCAAATATCAGTGTCGGAGACCCAGTTTATTCAGGAGTCGTCTAGAATGCCACCTTGTATGATAGGAGAACCGGAATACTCCCGACTGGCTCACAATGGGCTGTGTTTAAATGGTATTCAGACCAGAAATTAGGCAAATATCCGTGTCGGAGCCCCAGTTTATTCAGGAGTTGTCTGGTATGCCTCAGTGTATGGTAAGAGAACGAGAATAACACCGACCGGCTCAAAATGGGCTGTGGTTAGGTGGTATTTAGACCAGAAATCAGGCAAATATCAGTGTCGGAGCCCCAGTTTATTCAGGAGTTGTCTGGTATGCCTCAGTGTATGGTAAGAGAACGAGAATAACACCGACCGGCTCAAAATGGGCTGTGGCTAGGTGGTATTTAGACCAGAAATCAGGCAAATATCAGTGTCGGAGCCCCAGTTTATTCAGGAGTTGTCTGGTATGCCTCAGTGTATGATAAGAGAACGAGAATAGTCCCGACTGACTCAAAATGGGCTGTGTTTAAATGGTATTCAGACCAGACATTTGGCAAATATCCGTGTCGGAGCCCCAGTTTATTCAGGAGTTGTCTGGTATGCCTCAGTGTATGATAAGAATACGAGAATAGTCCCGACTGGCTCAAAATGGGCTGTGTTTAAATGGTATTTAGACCAGAAATTAGGCAAATATCCGTGTCGGAGCCCCCAGTTTATTCAGGAGTCGTCTGGTATGCCTCAGTGTATGATAGGAGAACCGGAATAGTACCGACCGGCTCATAATAGGGCTGTGTTTAAATGGTATTTAGACCAGAAATTAGGCAAATATCCGTGTCGGAGCCCCCAGTTTATTCAGGAGTTGTCTGGTATGCCTCAGTGTATGATAAGAATACGAGAATAGTCCCGACTGGCTCAAAATGGGCTGTGTTTAAATGGTATTTAGACGAGAAATTAGGCAAATATCCGTGTCGGAGCCCCCAGTTTATTCAGGAGTCGTCTGGTATGCCTCAGTGTATGATAGGAGAACCGGAATAGTACCGACTGGCTCAAAATGGGCTGTGGTTAGATGGTATTCAGACTCCATCAACCTTCGCTCATCATTTCATTACGATCAGTCATTAGAAATAGTGTCAACAAATCCATATTTGATGACGAAAGTTAATGATGTTGTTGCTTTATCTCGTTAAAAAACGTTTTTCATATCTGGACTTTGCAATCCAGTTTATTAATTTTACTCAAAAGGTAAAAAAAGAATGTTTATATCAACTGTAGTTATATCCTGTGTCTCCCCGAAATTTTAACTTCGGTCCGCATTAGTCACAACAATCACTATCATTTTACATCTACTCACGCTTCGAATTGAAGTGTATTTGGCAGGAAATGGATACGTATACATATTTGTTTTCGCTAAAAGTAATATTTCTTGCAGTTGGACTATCACATGTCAACGGAGTGTTTTCGCGGTGGAAGAAGCGAGATCGCGCGAAACCTCATCGGTGACAGGTCAAATTGTTCCTTGCATAAAGCCTATCCAGCAAAACACCATAGTACGTGCTCTCGCATAACCTCAGTTATGATTATAGATGTTTTACATTTATAAGGCAAAGCCTACAATTTAAACGAAACAATATATTTCTTATGGAAACACAATAATTTCAGATACTAGATTTTTTTTCGATCACTCCATTAGAATTCATCGCGTGGTAATATTAGATAAATTTTAACTAAATCACCGGTAGATCACGGGGAAAAGTGTGCACAGCTAATTGCCATTTCCGACGGTGTATACGAGGCAAATTCACACGCTAATCCTAATCCCTACAGATAATACAATGCCTAGCAAAAACAAATTAGAGCTAAAGATAACTAAAATTGTCTAATAATGTTTAATTGAAAATTTGACGTCTTTACTCACAAAATCGTCTTCGTTCACGGGAAGCGATACGATGTCGTTTTCTTACCCGCAGAAAGAAAGATTACATATCTGTCTTCATAAGGGTGTTGATTTCCTATAGAGGTTTTCAGTGTTTGAGTATGGGAATATTTGATATTTAGTTGTTTGTTAATCTTAACATATCCTTAAAACTTAATCCTTAGCAAACCATGAATGGTAAACAACGGACACTAATATAAAGCAAGGGCACATCGGCGCTTGAGTGGGAAACAATTGCAAGTTATGCCAAATGATAAATGTCTGTTACAGCATAATATTTTTAGAAATATTACAAGTAATCATAATCTCAGTGTTAATTCTAACTAGCCTGGTTTGTTTGACTGCATCATATTTGAGAAAATTAAGCACAAAACTATGAATGGATTGTTTGTGCGATGTTAAAAATCGGAAACAAGAAAGTCAGTTTCATGCACACAGATATGAAATATAATTTCCTCGGCGCGCAAGACATTGAAACACATAAACAACCAAAGGGCGACATATATCAAATAAGCAGCCATGGAAATGTATACACGTATATAGCAACCATTGGGCGACATATATATATGTATAATACATAAGCGACCATTGGGCGACATATATATACGACCTTTGGGCGACAGTCGCCTAAAGGTCGCATATATACATGTACGCCGTACACTTTACCTTTGGGCGACACGGTATGGGTGACACCAAAAATATATTCTCTATTTGTATATATGTACAAGGTTTTATCCCATTTTAATGTTTAATTATCAAATTAAAGTATATATAACCGAAGCAGAATAATAAATCAATGTATGTTTGTAATATACGGCAATGTCGCCTAAGGGTCGCAGTTTATAGTACTGTCGCTCAAAGGTCGGATTTGCCCTTATATATATATATATATATATATATATATAATATATATAATCCATAAGTTGGCTGACAACAATTGGAGTGTATTTGGAGATGTGGTTTCAGTACTGTCATCATTAGGCTTTGAGGTTGTGACGGGACAAGGCGCGTGATTGAATTACTCTCAGAAGCGAGCGTTTATTGGGTAGCCCAGTGGTTAAAGCGTTCGCTCGTCACGCCGAAGACCCGGGTTCGAATCCTCACATGGGTACAATGTGTGAAGCCCATTTCCGCTGTCCCCCGCCGTCATATTGCTGGAGTATTACTAAAAGCGGCGTAAAACTACACTCACTTACTCACTCTCAGACGTAATGGCTTGGGAATCAATTTCAGTTATTTTGAGTAGATGATCTGCAGGCGTGGGAATATGAAATTGCAATAATTATTGTAATGTTTGTTTCGTGCGTTTTAGTGCGGTATAATTGCCGCTAGGTTTTATGTTGTGGAAAATGTAATATTTCAACTTTCACTAAAGGCTACCGGTTTGTAAAAAACAAATAATAAGTCACCTGTATATATTGTATTGTCTATAAAGCATGGGCAAAATCACTACAAGAACACGATATAGCAGATACACCAACACAATTTATATGGGCAAATGACAAATAACTATTGCTAAAAAACCTATAATATATAGACACTATGTAAAAGCAAATGTTTAATTTATCAATTATTTACTCAAGAGTGACGTTTTTAAAGTTTGATAAATTTACAACTGAATACAACGTAAAGACAAACTTTCAGAACATGCAGGACTTATCAATACAATTACTGCAGGACTTATCAATACAATTACTGCAGGACTTATCAATACAATTACTGCAGGACTTATCAATACAATTACTGCAGGACTTATCAATACAATTACATCGTTCATCCATCGCAAGAAAATAAAACTAAACAAAGAAGAACAACCATTTCTTCCATATAATTTAAACATCTTGTATAAGGGAAAAAGGGAAAAATATTCTATACTACACTATCTAAATTATATATGTCGCAAGGAACATTACGTAACCAAATACAATTAGAACGAGACATAAACGAAATTATACCAGAAGACCAGTGGAAAATATACAACCACATACCTTTAGAGCAACACTTAATACACTTCGATGGTTACAATTAAAAATTATTAAGAGAATTCTGACAACAAATAAAGATCTATTGAACTATAATATTATAATCACATTCATTGTATTCTTTCTGTGATAAGGAATCAGAAAACATTATTCATAAATATTATGTTATATGAGTCCAAACATATCAAAACGTTGCGGAAGCAATTTTAACAAATTGAATAGACATTGTAACTGGCACACATCGAGAACTGAATGTAAAGCACATTTTTTGGGGATATAAAGAAAGAAGAAATGACGTCTTGAATCTAATTGTAATGTCCAGAAAACAATCTGTACAAACAGATGTTCTATCTTCTATGTTCTAAAGCGCCATCAACATGGCGATAAATGTGATAAATTATTCTTCAATCCTTGGATGCCATGTGAAAACCCCTTCACGTTAAGGAAATCACTTATTGGTTTTTTGTTTCATTCGATGTTCGCTCAATGTACAAATGAAAATATTAAATTATGTATTATATACAATATTATATTATATGTACATGTATCTCAAATTATTCACATGGTTGCGTCTATAATCATGTAATACCCTGTACCTTTCAAAAAGAAATAAAGTGATAAAGAATTGTTTTTATTTAGATAACACACAGTGCGGCAAAAAATATATACGCATCAAAAGCATACACTCACAACTATGAAGAAACTGTATGGTGATGCTATTGTGTTTAAATGCAGGTGGATAGATGGTTTAGATAAATATTAAAATGGACAAGGTGATATGTGCTGGAATATACTGACCAAATAACGCAACGTGAGAATACTGACTGACTGACTGAGTTTGGTTTAACGCCGCTTTTAGCAATATTCCAGCAACATCACGACGGGGGACACCAGAAATGGAGTTCACTTATTGTACCCATGTGGGGATTCGAACCCAGGTCTTCGGCGTGACGAGCCAACGCTTTAACCATTAGGCTACCCCACCGCCCCGCAACGTGAGAATAGATAATATATATGTAAATAAGTAAAATACAAGATTAAAATTCGATTTATATACTTTGGGAAGAGCCTGTGTAAGTCTAGGTCTCGGGTTCCATCAGATCAAGGACGGCGTCGACGCAACACAGCTGTTTCTGAAGGGGATATAAACAATAACACTGCTGTGTGTGTCTGTTGACTGCCTCATTGGAGACGCACACTTGCCGTTCATCAGCCTTTCCTTTGTGCCCACCAGCGCTTGCGATATACGTAACCGAGCAGTGCACCGTGCAAGTCACTTCTCCCTTAAAATATTGATGTCTCAATGTATAACATTTCTACGAGATTTCTAGAAAGGAAAGTTGGCTCAGTTATATAGCTTCTAGACTGCTGAATCGGCATAAAATAAAATGACAACTGACTTTCCCCAATGTGTATTTGGTGAGAGTATGGAATCCTAGAAGGGACATCGTCGCATTGTCGACAAATAGTGTCAAAATTAACCAAAGCGCGAAAATGCGACAACACGACATTTTGGTCATTTGTTGCATTGTCCCTGTGTCAATATCTCCACGGGGGCGGTGGGGTAGCCTAGTGGTTAAAGCGTTCGCTCGTCACGCCGAAGACCTGGGTTCGATTCCCCACGTGGGCACAATGTGTGAAGCCCATTTCTGGTGTCACTCACTCATTACCGCCTTTTCAACAATATCCTATATTTCTACAAAAAGGGCACAACGCGACAGTTGTCAAGGTCAAAATGTCGCAATGTGTCCCCATCTAAAATGTGTCCATAAAGCGTGCCAAGACCAACTGTTGAACAGACCAGACTGATCAGATCCGGGCACAATTTAATTGGGTCACGTATCACGTCACTTCCGTCCGCGTGCCTCGCGGATCTACGCTTATCACAGCGAGCAACCTTTTACTGTTGAAGAATGATGTAAACATATCTGTTTCTCGTTCACATGGAATTTGCCTTGCCGACAGGCAGCATTAGTTATGCTAATACCGCTCATCGGAAAACCATTGACAGTAGTAGGTATAAATAGGAGTCAAGCTGCCAAACACGGTCACCCACGGTGATCTGAGCTCAATGCACAGCACCGCGTGCCATCACAGTACAGTTGTTTTGCTCAGTTATCAAACACTGTACAAGCTACATTCCTCTTACAAACATAAATTATTGTTAATCCACTGGCCGCTTTAGTTAGCCGTATGTATCGGCGTAAGCTATCATCCCTGTAAAGTTTCTTTCTTTTTCCTTAGGTCTTTCATATGTGTGATACTCCTTAATGTTTTAATCTTATATTTTATACATTTTATGCACATATTGTCTAGTGTGTCTCATTGGCCATCTGGCCTGGTGTCTGTATTTTTCTATGTCTTTTTTACCGTTGCCATTTTTGACGTGTACATTCACGTGACACATAAATAAACTATTTTGTCTGTCTGTCTGTCTGTCTGTCTGTCAAATAATCCCGTTTCGTAGAGTTGTGTTGACAAGTTGTAAAATAAGAATGAACGCGTACTATTGCTAAGAATAACACGTGACCATAATGATCGACGAGGTTTGTATCTTGTCATCCGTTCGTTTGTATATGGCCATCTGTGCGGCGTGGAGCGATAACAACGTACTACTGCACATGTCATAATGTATAACACAGGGTCGCATGCGACGTTTGCATTTTATAAATACATTGTTGGATGTTTCTCCACAGGAATATACATTTACATTTATCTTGAACACTGACCGAATTGTTCTAACTTATGAAGCTGTGGTATCAAGTAAATATATCTGAACAATGATTATTAATTATAATTCTTCCTTGAATATCACACCCATGATTATTAATCGAAAACATCCGCACCGTCTGGATGAGGCTTTTGTTAGACTTTTATTTCATTCGAATATTGTATGGTATTGTACCATCCCAGGTAAAGCCCATTAACAGCAGGTTCCTTGTACTTGTATGGGAGTGGTCTTTATCTGAATTCTCATAACCTCAAACGTGACACTGGATCATGTGACTCAATCGTGTCATCGTGACCTTAACAGCCATAGCCAGATAACACGTGGGAGTGACCTACTCCCTTGGAATGCACAGTGGCACGTTATCAGGAAAAATGATATTCCCTTCATCACTCCTGTTATATATGTAAGTATGACGTTGTATTCGTGATCTTGATCAATATAAGGTCACCGTGACCTTAACAGCCATCACAAACAGGTACATCGCAATCAAAGAACAGGTACAGTCTAGCTAGTTATTCTTGTCGGTGTTGAGACACACAGTTTATTTAACATGGGATAACACCTTAACCCAGTGATGCCGTTATACATGTGCCTCTGCACGTCAAACAGGAAATGGGTAGTTGTTATGCCTAGATGGTAATGTTAATGTAAATACTTCAATACCGACTGATTGCATACTCCCCAGGGAAGTTGGGAATGTTATTGGGCTGTCAGAAATGACACTCTTTTTATCATTCTTATAATAAGTCTGGAGGTTTTTTTACATGTTTGTTTCCAAAACAGCATCGCCCACTGTGTGTATACAACTAACTATACCTTTTTAATCTTTGCTCAAAGTAGCGTCCATCCTACAATGCTGACTAAACTCAGAGGCCCAGATAAGCTGCGTATCCGGGTAAAATACGCATATAAAATTTTCAATTACGCATTGAAAAATATTTGTTGCGTACCAATTACGCATTTAAAATGTTAGATACGCAAAAAGTTAAAAACAAATGCGTACGGAATATATTTATAGAAATCGCTTGCGTAATGAAAAAGACATCGACTGCTATCAAGTTGTACTCTCAGTATAGGATGAGTGATTTTTTTATGAAATCATTTCCATTAAGTTGGTTTTGATTAGGTATGACATAAGGCAGAACATACCTGCTTAGTAAACTTACTCAGTCACATAATACTTAGGTGAGTAAAATGACTGAAATACGCACATATTTGAAAGCAGTGGGTAACGGAAAATGAAATACCCACTCAACATTCATAATACCCACTCCAAAAAAAAATACAGCGGGTACAGTACCCACATTAGCTAAATCTTATCTGGAGCTCTGCATAAGCCACAAGTATTAAACCTTTAATTGTGAATAAGGCTGAACCACAATCCCAAGTGTACATTCACGATCTGGCGGACAAGTCGTATGGACTTGTGGAAGTCGCGGTGGCTGAGTGCCATTTTAACAACATGGTAAAGGAATATTGAAAAATATTGAAAAATAGACAATATGATCCCCATGTGCGCTCCGTGAAGCTGTGGAAGAAAGCGTTATTTAACTTTCTTCTCACAGCATCAGGTAAGAAAGAAATTGTTCCATAAAAATCATAATCATCACTCGTTGGTATTATATAGTAGTGTTTACGTATCATCAGTAAGTTATAGTGATAGATCTCTGTTTATATTGCTAATGCTCTCAAAGAGTACTTGCTGGTGGCACAAATTTTAAGAATTATAGTAACTGAATATAATTATATTGGTACCCCCTCCAGTATATTTTCATTGCAGTGATTCATCAAGATTGAGCTTTTCTGGTGATTATTCCATATAATTCTTCAATGTTTCTTATGTTTACATTTTAGTTAATGCCTATCAGATGTTCTTGAACACCCATGGTAGGACGACCCCCTGTCTGGGCTTCCACATGTCTCTTCTTCGCGCGCTCGTCGGGAACACTCAGGTGACTAGGAGGACTGGAGGACCGAAGACCAAGCCTCCTTCCCGACGACTGACCGAACACCTCTGTTTAGAGCGATAGAGGACCACAGATGGCTGCGCAGAGAAGATCAGGACTTGAGGTCCTGACGGCTATAGCCCGTGAAAGCCACATTTAACAAAAACAGAGTTGAAATGGTGTATGGTTGAGTGGTCGTGTGAATGTGGCTCTCCCGGCAATGGGCATGGTTGAGTGATCGTGTGAATGTGGCTCTCCCGGCAATGGTCATGGTTGAGTGATCGTGTGAATGTGGCTCTCCCGGCAATGGTCATGGTTGAGTGGTCGTGTGAATGTGGCTCTCCCGGCAATGGGCATGGTTGAGTGGTCGTGTGAATGTGGTTCTCCTGGCAATGGGCATGGTTGAGTGGTCGTGTGAATGTGGCTCTCCCGGCAATGGGCATGGTTGAGTGATCGTGTTAATGTGGCTCTCCCGGCAATGCGCAATGCGCTATTAGCTAAACCATGTTACCGTAAATAATGTGAAATATTCAGTATGTAAAATCTAGAAATCCAGTTGAATTGTTCGTGGAGAAAAGTCCAGATCACGGAAACAAGCTGCCTCACATAGGCATTCAAACACCTTTTACGAAATATTCATGATTATACAACTAATTATTTCTTTGAAGCATTTTAGCTTATGGGAGGGTCAATTCAATGTTGTATCCTTTTGTGATAACTGTTTGAGATAAGAACTATTGTTGACTCAGTTATTATGTTTACATTCATGCTAAAAAATATTTTAAAAAACAATTTAGAAGAATGACCATTTATTGCAAATTGTACTTATAAACATTAAACAGACACATATGTGAGGTCTAACTCTTTCCATTTCATAGTTGTTTTCAGCAACATTTATGACTAGATTTTGCAAAATCAGTATTTTTGCATTATATGTTAACTAAATAAACAAAGGACAAGTCACTAAAACAATTTTAATCCAGTGTGATCAATGGGTGACGCTTATTTGAAAAAAAAAACGGTGTTGATTACCTTACTCATTGTGGCTTTCGAGGCGATTCGCCGTACCGAGGTTTGTACTTGAATTGTGGCTTTTGCGGCATTGGTATTTTTCAAACGTGGCTTTCCCGGGCGGACACCGTCCTGACAGCCTTGTGGGCCTCTGTGGCCGACTTTCCCGGGCGGACACCGTCCTGACAGCCTTGTGGGCCTTTGTGCCCGCTTTTCCGGGCGGACACCGTCCTGACAGTCTTGTGGACCTCTGTGCCCGACTTTCCCTGGCGGACACCGTCCTGACAGCCTTGTGGGCCTTTGTGCCCGCTTTCCCGGGCGGACACCGTCCTGACAGCCTTGTGGGCCTCTGTGCCCAACTTTCCCGGGCGGACACCGTCCTGACAGCCTCGTGGGCTTCTGTGCCCGCCTTCCCTGGCGGACACCGTCCTGACAGCCTTGTGGGCCTTTGTGCCCGCTTTTCCGGGCGGACACCGTCCTGACAGTCTTGTGGGCCTTTGTGCCCCTTCCGGGCGGACACCGGACCGTCCTGACAGTCTTGTGGGCCTCTGTGCCCAACTTTCCGGGCGGACACCGTCCTGACAGCCTTAATGGGCCTCTGTGCCCGCTTTCCCGGGCGGACACCGTCCTGACAGCCTCGTGGGCTTCTGTGCCCGCCTTCCCTGGCGGACACCGTCCTGACAGCCTTGTGGGCCTTTGTGCCCGCTTTTCCGGGCGGACACCGTCCTGACAGCCTTGTGGGCCTCTGTGCCCGCTTTCCCGGGCAGACACCGTCCTGACAGCCTTGTGAGCCTCCGTGCCCGCTTTCCCGGGCAGACACCGTCCTGACAGCCTTGTGGGCCTCTGTGCCCGCTTTCCCGGGCAGACACCGTCCTGACAGCAGAGGCAAGGAGCCCTAATGAGAGATTTCTGTTCACTGTCTCATATACTAGTATCTGATAAGAACTACAGTAACAAGTTGTGAGAACTGTACTTTTGAACGAAACAGAAAACGCGTGTCACAACTGTTAATAGACGCATTTTAATATCAACCATTATTGGAAAATAATTATTGTAACAGATAATTTGTGACACTATGTGCAACCTAAGTCTTTTTTAAAGAACATATTTTGAAAATTGTACCTCATTTTGTTAACTTCTTAAATATACCGGACATTAAATACACTAGAAAGTTCTATTTACATTTGGATAGCAACTTCATGCAAAGTCTCAACTTGCCCTCAACGGGATAAGAGTCCAGAGGACCCTTAATTACTAATTATAAGGGTCTTTACTTGAAACATTCGGGTCTTGTTCAGTAATGACATGTTGTCAAATGCTAAATTGTAACAATTAAATAAAGTAAAAACAAGTCAATGATATCAGTTTATTACCCATATGGGAAGAAGGACACAGGGTAGTATTTTTCCTGTAAGTCCCAAGGGAGGTTACACCTCTTGGTGAACGTTGATTGGCTGTTTCAGAAAAAAACAGCCTATCACACTCGGTGGGATTCCCCACATCGCGGGTTTCCTTATAGAAAAATTGCTGTTTCATTTTAGCGTTGTTTAGATCGAAATCTGATATGGGTAATAAAAACAATAACCAACTCATGACGGGAATGACAGATCACCCTTCCCTCGTTTTATTAATTACGTAATTCTCTCGACAAGGTTCAAGGGCAGCCCCCCCGAGATAATTTTACAGATTATGTTTCCTTATTAAATTATTGATGTAACACTCTTCTAACCTGGATAGTGCCCCAGGCGGTTCAGGGCTCCATTTCGACTACATTTTCACCATTCCCAGAATAATAATCACATATAAATCCAACTGACTGCATAAATGTTAGGTAATATATACATTTGCATTGGGATTCTTACCGCATGATAGCAACACAAAGTGACGAGCATTGAACTTTAGGAAACATGACCGGGCCATAACGTCTAGAATGTTTGAGCCCAATTGAGGTCAGTGTATCGTCTACAAATTAAGACACTGTGGCAGATTCCATGGCCATGCGTTAATCAGCCAAATCCGCCACATTTAGCCGACGATTACGACATAAGATTCTGGTACATACCTTCTCGGTTGCTGTCGAACAGAACGAGTCAGTTCTCTCAATGTCGCACAGGCTCCCATGTTCCGTACACGTTGATTTGTCCACAATAGCTTATTTTGTTTTCGTGGCATCGCCGGATCTTTGTCCCTGGAAATGTGGTAATTCCCTGCTCTATTTTTAGCTATCGTGTATTTCCCTTGCGTGATATGATTGGTTATCGCTTTGTGCGTAATAGCGACTCCCTCCCTTTCTTGCCGGGTTGAGGTCAGGGTCACAATCCGAGAACCTCCGTACGTGGCAGATCAAAGCGGGAAATTTGAAATACAGTAACGGTACGGAAACCCGAAATAATGTATTTGAGCTGACCAAAATTAGGTATTAGCTCATATTGTCCACGTTGTCATTTATCCGTCTTCAGGTCATTAACTGTTATCACTCCTCTACGGACGCGGCGGGGTAGCCTAGTGGTTAAAGCGTTCGCACGTCACGTTGAAGACCGGGATTCGATTCCCCATGTTTGTACAATGGTGTGAAGCCCATTGATATTCCTGGAATATTGCTAAAAGAGGCGTAAACCCAAACTAACTCACTCCTCTACTAACATTAATTAAAGTGAAATGCACATACAGTAACTGTACAAAATCTATGAAGAATCCAAGAACGTTATAACAACAAATACATAAATGCAGGGGGTGCACATCACATCGATCATGTCCAAATGGAAAATTTGTGTTCAGGGGAGAAGTGTGTGTGGGTTGTTTTGGTTGTTTTGTTTTGGTTTTTTAGCAGTGACCGTAAAAAAATCTAGCTTTGAGTTTAGCTTTTATTTTGAGTTGCTTCGTTTTGATGTTTTCGTTTTGTTTATTACATATGTGGAGTTTGAACATTATGATTAACACTGTTGCTATCTGACGTATTTTTAGACGATTGTATGCAGTTTTCGCAACGTCTCTCGGCACAGCGACAACACACAGGTTATTTCTATGGGTGTAGACATGACGCACACGTCGATGTTATAGCCGTGGAATAGTTAGCGCACTTGAGTCTGTGACTCTTGGACACAACACTTTCAGTTATCTGCTAGTTAACCCCCGGATGCCACATGTGCCTTTCCTCTCCAACACTCACTTTGAAGTCGAATAACATTCACAATATAGAACGGTTCTTTGTTAGTTTCACCCACTGCTTCATACGATACATGCATACGATACAACAAAACAGGAGTTAGGGCTGAAGAGGTACTACAGATAGGTACCCAAGGCACGTTTCTGAATATAGAAATGTACCCCCAGACAAAGTAAAAATACAGACACGTACCCGGCATCCTAAAGAGCGTACTAGTCGATATTCCGCAATCCAAAACCGAAACCGTATGTTGTTGTTCCCGTTCAACTGATGACGAGTGGTATTAGGCACCGCGAAATATTCATTACTGTGCATGCTCGTTTCTTATATGCGCACTCAAATGTTTCTAATACAACAGTATGACAGTTCCGATCAAGAACACGACACGGTGCGGAATGGAATCGTCATAGTGTACGTTTCTGTATTCTAATTTTTTACTAGGGTATGTTTCTGTATACAGAAACGTACCTGGGGTACACAACTGTTGTATTCAAGTTCAAGATCTGCACTCTTGTTTTCCGCTGCAGACACGGCCTAGCTCCTCCATATCTCTCTGAAATGTTGTCAACATGTATGCCTGCCCGTTCTCTCCGCTCCCGAAATCACGATCTTCTCACAATTCCCCAAGTTCATCTCAATCACTTTGACCATAGATCTTTAAAATTTGCAGAACCACCTCTGTGGAACAGAGTTCCTTCTCACATCAAACATGCTTCATCCTCAGAAGCATTCAAATCGGGATCTCAAAACCTTCGTCTTAACAAAATTCGACAATCTATAACTGCCAAATATTCTGACAGTCCTTTTGACGAACTGTCATATCTTCCTCATGAACTCTAGTGAATCTTTTATATACTCATGCCAATAATGGTTGTCACCCCCTTCAATTGTTTTAATTGGAGAGGGGTTGGGGGTGTGAGGTGTGTTTGGGGTTGGGATGGGGAGGGGGGTGACAACCATTATTGGCATGAGTATATGTAGAGCTTTGAGCATGCTCCGGGTGGACTATGGGCACACAAGAAATATCCATTTGGTAGTAGTAGTAGTAGTAGTAGTAGTAGTAGTAGTAGTAGTAGTAGTAGTAACGTGCCGATTCCGACGGTCATCTCGTAATTCATTATTGCAATGCATGGATGGTCATCCATGATCTAAGAATCACAGAAGAAATACTGCAGGACATAACACAATATCATCATATCAGGAAAAAGGTGTACTGTCCATGCACCAACGCGCACGTTTTCGATGAAATTGAAGGCTATACTGGTGAATTGTCTCGTGTAATAGTAAGATGTACAGCTCGCGTCGCGCATACGACATGCGCTGTCTGTTTTAGGTTGGGCCTAGCGCACCTAAAGGGTTAGTGAAGGGAAGATAATTATAAAAAGATCGCCCATAACAGTAAACAAAATCACCCTATATATACTGCCGATTACACTTTCAGTATTTTGTGCATCGGTAAGATATTTTTTTCATGAAACCCAATTCAGTATCAACATTCAGCCTTCTTCAGTATCATATCATACATGAGTGTTGGCTGGACGGGTTTGTTTCAATTTTGTGTTTGTTTGAATGCATAAAGAGTGACACATTTAGTGTAGTAAGTATATTTCAAACCTTTACACAAGTGTTCGAAAATGAGGTGAGGTGAGGTGAAATTGGGTTTAACGTCGTGCTTGAGAATATTTCGCTCATATGACGATGTGCATGCGTGTGTATGTGTATGTGCGGCTGCTTGTACTAGCCCAGACTTAAGCTGGTTTTATAGTGCTAGCCCACTGAGATACCACGCCGCAGTGAAGCATGAATACCCCACTCAGACACATTATACTGACTCCGAGCCGACCAGTCCTTGTTGTACCCATTAATGCCGAGCGCCAGGCAGGGACCAACAAATACCATATTTTAACGTCTTTGGTATGACGCGGTCGGGAATCGAACCTGCGACCTTCCGCTCTCCGGGCGGACGCTCTAACCATTACACCACGGAGGCGGTTGTTCAAAAATGAAACAAAGGCATAACTGCAACATGTACTTTAGTGTGCAATATTCAATAATGAGGCCAATAATGCAGTTTCATATGAACAGGTAAATGGACAGCGATTTGGTTTAATCTTAAAAATAATACTGACAATTTTATAAAAAATATTGATTTATTTTATGATATTGGCTTGTTCATTGAATTTGTTTATGTTGTTTTATAGACAAAACAATGATGCATACTGATTGGCCAGTATCTAAATGGAAAAATCAGTCATTTTATGTTTCTTGAAATTCTGGCAGAGAAACCGAGATATTTTATACAATTAATGGACATGAGGTGAGATATATAGTTATCAACATGCAATGTTGTTTTTCTCCGACGTTCTTAAATACACAAGACAAGTCGTGACGTCAACTACAATGTTGTAATAGCGTATACACTTGAACATATGGCTAGTACTCTGTTAATAATGGTGCAATAATAATGCTCAATTAAGAATTGAATGTCAGTTTGTGTGTTTCCACTGAAAAATGAACGATGTCAAAGCGGTGTTCAAACTCGTGTGAACGAGCGAGTTTACGAGGAGTTCACGCGAGAGGACTGAACAACGCTTTGACATCGTTCATTTTTCATGCAAACACAAACTGACATTCAATCTTATAATTTCGCACTTTGAAGTTTACATACGTTTTCCACCCACTTGTAGATGATCATTGTTTAGTGTGTTTAATACCTGTAAAATGTTGTAATGCCATTCGGTACGTACGTATTGCAGTGATGTTTGTATACGCAGCGATTTTTTTACATGTATCCCAACCCTTGAAGAAATAGTTCTCAAAGTATTCGATCTTTAAAAATATAACAACAAATTCGTTATGAGGTTTGAAACTGCTTTTAATAAGTATAATCAAGAACAGTATCAAACAGAAACAAATATCGAAGCAATAACAATACCATTTTAACAAACTGGCATTGTACCTTTTCACTTGTAAATACCTTGTTTTGACCGCGTAATAATACACTGACCGACTTCGAAGTTGTGCGGCGTGGCGAATAGGAATCAGATCTTGTTGTATTCTATTTATTTGTGATTGTTTATTGTGAAATTTATTGAGCAGTTGTTTAACAGACCTCGGGGCAGAAAACCGCCGGATGAACCCGCAAACTGCGAGACATTAAACTCCTGTGAAAAGGAACAACGTTCGGCAATCCGTTTGGTAGTGACATTGCCAAACTTGGGGTGACTTGAAACAGGTTCGTTCGCGAAATTGGTATCACCAATTATTGGGGGTCCTTGAAACCGAAGCGAAAAACGTTCACACACGTATGAACGGTGTTTACACAAGTATGAACGATTAGAGGGGTTCAAGAGTAATGAACCTTGAAATTTAGATCACATGACCGCTCTCTCAACCAACCAACGTTCGGGAATCTGTGTAAACCTGAAAGCACGAAATTATATACATCTACACAAACAGGAAAATCTAATAACTAATTGACATATGGACAGGGCCGTCCAGTTATTACGTGCTTTCCCATGTAATACGATGTCATCATTTGTTATAAATTGTGACACAACCAAAACGTAGTGTGGATCTTTCTATTGGAATAGTTTGGTTCACCGTAAACAAAACATCATGGAAATATAGTCAACCTCGCTGACTAAATTGACACATGTCATCGTATCCCAATTGCGTAGATCAATGCTCATGCTATTGATCACTGGATTGTCTGGTCCAGACTTGATTATTAACAGACCGCCACCATATAGCTGGAATATTACTGAGTGCGGCGTAAAAATAAACTCATTCATGTCGCCGTTTGACGTCAAAAAGGAAAATCCATGATTGCAAGTCATATTTAAGATTGAATGTATAACGTTGTACATAAGCAAACAAATCAATTTAATATATACTAATGTCGCTCAGATATCAGGCAGTATTTTGGTCTCTCACACTTTCCGTGAAGATGCCAAATTAAAAACATTGTCGCACAGTGCTTTTATCGGTGCACGATAAAAAGCGGTGAAATTTAACGTTTTTTACCGCATAACAAAGTTTCGGACCACATGTAGCAGTCTCTAGTTTTCAAACCGCCGAAGTAACGGCTGTTGAGTTTTCACCATCGGATAGGAAATTTAATATTCTACATTTGTGTGTAATTTTCTACCTGTTGGTAGATCCAGTGCCGCGCGAACGAAATTCTCGCGCAACGTTCACATGACATATCTTATGGAAATGTGCGTCAGAAAAACCCTCGGTATCCAGCTGCCGGGGGGTTAAATGACTTCCATAACTCAAAACAGTTGCCCAGGGAACAGTATATCCTACTGATAGACATAGATTTGATGCCTGATGATAGACCGCGCACTCACCAATATTGTTTAAAATGACGGTGTATGGGTATATATTACGTCATGTTTGTCAATGTCACTACAATCAGCTTAAAGATTAATTCTTACTCCCGCTTTATCCTTCAAAAATAAATGTATCAAAGAAAGAAGAAATTATCATCAGGAAATGGTACACAGTATAACTCTCATATGAGAACCGTGCTAGGATGGTTCACTACTTGTGCGTTCTGTATTTGGAATACATGGTGTCACGTATTGGGGGGGCGCGGTGGGCGAGCTGGCTAGTGATCCAGCGAGGTTGAGGTGTCGGGATCGAGCCCACCTGTGACCGGGTGTAAAAACCTTGGAGTCAACTTGTGTGCAGACTCTTTCAGTGTTGTCACAACCCCTAGTGTACAGTACACAGCCCTGTGCACTTAAAAGAACCCACGAATCCGTTGGTATTTGACCAGATGGTGGCCACATGAATACGTGCAAACACCTAGTTGCTGGTACAGCAACGTGCAGTGAACATGGACAAAGTACAGTGACTATGTGTCCAAGTCCACCCAGCTGTGAATGGGTACCTCGTTAGGATGAGAAAGCCACAATAACTCGGTGCGCCTAGTGGCTGCAAGAGTTGTATACTCCCCAGGGAGTTGAGATTGATAATGCGATGTGCCGTTGAGATTGACATTCAATGATCGAGGGAAAAATACCAGCGCCTTGAGCATGCACCAGTGCGTGGATATGTGCGCTATATAAATATCCTATAATAAAAATAATAATCTAGGCAAGCTGTGTTCAGGGTCTCAACATGACAACGACACACACACACACACACACACACACACACACACACACACACACCAATTGACTTCACTGTAGATGATACTTAACATACATAAATTGATGGGTAACCTAAAAACGTTGGCCGTACATTGTAGTCATCAGACATATTTTTAATTGATCCTAATTTGAAGTGCTCACTACATAAAAACAGGTGCGATGGAGACGCCTGGCATATTTCTGGTCACCATACTATTTTAGCTTAGTCTGTTTCTATTTTATCAAAATCTAGTTGATTATAAATTTTATTAGTAGTTAATGTTGTACCTGTACGTGTATGTGCGTGGGCGGTGGGGTAGCCCAGTGGTTAAAGGGTTCGCTCGCCATGCCGAAGATCCGGGTTCGATTCCTCACATGGTTACAATGTGTGAAGCCAATTTCTGGTTTCCCCCGCCGTGATATTGCTGGAATATTGCTAAAGGTGGTGTAAAACTAAACTCTCTCACTCACTTGTACGTGGGAGGAACTATGAGTGGGTTTAACGCCGCTTTGAAAAGACTTCGAGGTGTATCACGGTGGATCTGCATGTCTCAGGCGTTTCCCTCGCTGCTGAATTCCAGGGGGATTGGTTTGGTCCCAACCATTACCGGGTCAAACTCGGATTCGAACCTGTGATCACAGGCTTCTGTCGTGCCCAAGAAACACAACTCTGCACAGCAAACACCAGCGTCTTCGAGTTATTCCAGTGCTTGTGAATCTGATTGCACGTCCATCTACAACATATAATATGATATACAAATATATGTCTGATTTAATGCACAGATATACACTGTACTGGTGCAATTACTCGGATTCGAACCTGTGATCACAGGCTTCTGTCGTGCCCAAGAAACACAACTCTGCACAGCAAACACCAGCGTCTTCGAGTTATTCCAGTGCTTGTGAATCTGATTGCACGTCCATCTACAAAATATAATATGATATACAAATATATGTCTGATTTAATGCACAGATATACACTGTACTGGTGCAATTACTCGGATTCGAACCTGTGATCACAGGCTTCTGTCGTGCCCAAGAAACACAACTCTGCACAGCAAACACCAGCGTCTTCGAGTTATTCCAGTGCTTGTGAATCTGATTGCGCGTCCATCTACAAAATATAATATGATAGACATATCGTCACCTGAGAACCAGAGTGTTCTAAGTCCCAAAAACCTTGTTTCGAGATAAACGGCCCTAAAGATTTGTATGTCTGTAATTTGAATAATGTTATACCTAATTGTTTGAAACTTTATATGGAGATGCAGTATGTCAAATAGAACTAGAAAAACCATCACATATCACTGACATTGTTGACAAAAGCCTTAAAATACCAAAATATTGTTTGGAGATAGAACAATTGTCTAAATTCAACATAACTTATTTTGAGTTCCACAGTGTTCAATGTGCCCCTAAAGCCATTAAACACCAAGAGAAACGCACACAAAATTAAACAAACCAATTATTGAGATGTTTTTGTGTGTTTGAATCACACTATCAAAGACACAAAGACCAAATTTGGCAAAAATAGCTTTAATGACCAACATTTGAAAACATGAACATTTCAAAAGGCACAACCAACATTAGCTTCTAATAATTTGATAAGCAAATTTATAAACTAGAAACTAACACTCAACATCTTTTCCTTTGGATCGGATATTTTGAGGTGTCATTCGTTTTGTCATTCAAATAATAACTCTGATTAAAACATTTGTCCAATGGACTTGACATGTATCTAGTCATGAACTGTCAATAACAAATTAAAAGGTATGAACATGAGTAACATCAAACTGTATCTTAACATTATCTTGGAACAATAAGCTTAATCTGTTTAGCTTACTGACAAGGAAAAACATCAATTTTTAACTCTCTTTCTATAACTGTATTGGAACTCATTAAAACACAAAACTGTATCTTTGACTAGAAATTCATGAGTAACATCTCATAATCTTAACAAACAAACATCCTCTGCCATAGTGTCAGCATTTCACTGAGATTATGAGATTAAATTGCTCATGAACACTCTATCTGTAGAGTCATGAACTTTAACATTGACCTTATGTCTGCTGCTTTCTTTTGATAATTCATTTTTGGAGTACATGGTTTGACTGCAGGCCAATCTGAACAAGATGATCCTCTGGGAGGAGAAGACATCCGTCGCACTCCCTTCTCATGCTGACGAACTGATACATGTACAAGCTCGGCGCTTTCCTCAAAAGATGTCCGGTACTTCACGCCAAACAGATCTTTAGTGTCATACACTATATGCTTCACTTTAGAAAAAGGGATCCGTTTACAGTTGAGATTTTTCGATGCCTCGAGATACCTTTTGAAGTGATTTTGTTGCATTTGTATGATAACGACTGGCTTTTTCATAGCTCGTTTGAAGCTTTTCATGACTCCAATTGGACTGAAGACGTCCGTTCTGCCTCAGCTGCTTCTCTAAGTGGCTGTGAATATTATCGACCTCTTGAATGCTGGAATGTCCAGGCTCACAAAACTTTTGATGTACTGAAGATACGGGTGTGTTTTTGATGAGATCTTTAAGGGCAAAACAATATTCCAGAATTACGATTCTGAGCAACACAAGAGTCGGACCACAATGTAAGATGCTCTGGATCATGGTCAAGAATAATCTTCTTCAGAATAGCAATGAGTGCACTTGCCATTTCGTTCGCTCCCCCTACCTGCCAGTTTTTCATGCCAAACTGCACAGTATGCAGTTGGTCCAAGCGTGCAGTGTGCTAACGTGAGGTTGTACACTGCCAGTTTCCGACGGTAAAAATAGCTAGAGACGTTAGGCTCGTGGACAGGTGATGACATTTTGAAGATCAAAGCAAACCACAACATCTTTACTTTGACGATCTTTATCCCGTTCAGATTTTGTTGCCGTTTTTGACATAATGTGTTGGTTGTGATTTTCTTTGAGGGTATCCTCCAACAGATCATATTTTCCCTTCATTTTGTACTCCTCGCACTTGTCACAGCTATCTTTCTTGGGGGTGTAGAAACCAAGATTGAACTCTGTGTTAAATATGGTTCTGTACATATGTTCTTTCACTGGATGCTGGTTTTCATTTTCACATTTTTCCAGATAGAGCCTGTACATTTGGGTTAAGGAAAGGTCCTGATTAAGATACTGTTTTTTGCTTGTCTGTCTACAGTAATGTGATTCAATGGTTGGAAAAGACTTTATGTGATTTCGTACAAAATCCTTTGCATCTGAGTCTATTCGATCCTTTGTCATTTTCCCTCTCAGGTCACCATCACATGGATTTACTGTTGCTAAGTTGTGCTTCTTCTCGAAGTAATAGGAAATCCACCTTTGTGATATCTGTAAGGCAGTAAGGTAGTATTCCTTACAAACGCGAATCTTATCTTCGTTGATATAGAAGTAGTCTGCTTTCTTCATTAGCAGTTCTTTTTCTCTTTTTCAGGCAACGTTCAACTGTTTTGTTGTAAAAATGACTTTTCTTGTCATCTGAAAGTGACCAGAATGAATCAAAAGTCCGTGCTTTTCTTTTCAGTCGTCCCAATTTCTGTGCACATTTAAATTTGCTGTGCCCATGGCAATCTTTCCTAATCTTTGGACAGCGCCTTTGCACTGCTTTTCTTGCCCACGTGATCCAAGGTATCCTTCACCTGATTGTCTTTGTTTCTTCCGCTGGTTCTTTTTCCAACAAGCTGGATCCTTTTACGTTTTCTTCCTCTACTAGTGTCATTGAAGCCACCAGCTGCGTCACCAAGGGTAGAATTAGTTTCATTGATGTTTTCAGCAAATGCGTGGGAAGTTGCAACTTCCACAGTCTCAGAAACTTGGACTTCAGATGTTTGAAAAACAGGGTTATCTAACTGATGGCTTCTCATATAAAACAGGTAATGGACTGTTTTCCGTATTTCCGATTTGGATGACTGGTTCGACTTCATATACCTGAGCTCTATCATCTGAATCATTTTGTAGATCTTCAGCAGCAGTTACCAAAGCTAAAACTTGATCGACGTCAAATATTTCAGACATGACTTAGCCTGTACCTACAATCAACAAATTCTTCCTCGATAAAGTATGCAAACTCAGCTTCGGTGAATGAGTCCATCAGGCTTAGATAAAAAAAACTGTAGAGAAGAGAAGTATGCAATACTTAGAAATTCAATGCAATCATCTACATGTAAAGTGAACTTTACTCCCAAGGCCTCCAGGTTATAGCATTTTCTTGTTGAACTGAATATTTCCATCAAGCTCCTGGGGTGACCTGGGTATAATTCACATTATTGAGGTGTTCAAGTTTTGCATGATTTTATAATGACGAAATCTGCATCACATAAATGGACACAATGTTCAATGTTTAACAGTTCCAGATTTGGTACACTCACAAGAAAGCCAAGAGTTGAAATCTTCATGTGACTTATGTTCAACCATCGTAATGTTTCAGCTTGCAGAAGACCTGTTACAAATAAGTAATCTGTAATTGATAATGGGCAGTCAACTTCAGTGAATGGAATTTGTAAAAACCTGAAGTAACGTGACTTTGAAAGGAGAACTTAAAATTTGAATGATGATCTCTTCTGGTAGTTTTGTCAGCATTTGTCAGCATTTGTCAGCATTATTTCAGGACTACTGCAAAAAGATATAAACGTCTGTTTTAAAAAGACGAAAACAATGTTCTTTGTCCCAGGTACACAGTAAGAAAAACACTTCATTTACTTAGAACCAGAGTGTTCTATCTCCATTTCAAAATTTGACTGGATATTTCTAAAAGTTTTATGTTGATAATAATAATTATGAAAAGTAAAAAAGCATCCTGAATGTTAATTATCACTTATGTAGCATTTTATTTACTTAATATTTAAATGTTTTAAGAAAAAAAAGTCAAAATAATACTCACCATTTCCATGTGACATCTAGATACGGTCTTAGGTCCAGAGTGTCCTATCTCCATGTCACGTGACAAAATCGAGCCATTCAATTAGTTAGTGACATAGAACACTCTGGAACTGAATAGCCGTTTTATTTCTGGAGATAGAACCTATGTTATTTGTCTAAAAGACACTTTCTGAGGCACATGCGGCCATGAAAATTTATTTGGAGATAGAATACACCCCAATAATTACCCTGGACACCCTAACTCAATTTTCACCAAAAGTGGAGATAGCACACTCTGGTTCTCAGGCGACGATATATGTCTGATTTAATGCACAGATATACACTGTACTGATGCAATTAAGATGTTTCAGTATTTGAAAGTTCTTGTGGAGATTATGGGAAAATGTTATTTCAGACTATATTGAGATCCTTTATTGAGATCCTAAAGTTGTTTGGTACAATATATGTTTCGTTACTAGCTGGTGTCAAGACTGGTTCCATTGATCCATACATACAGCCGGCATCAGTGTTTGCATGCACTCCCAGCATGGTCCGTGTCTATTGTATTACACTCTGTTTTGTTGGGACATTGATTGTGCTCTGGCGTCGACTTATGAAATTTACTGAGATATTATATATTATTTATTCATGTCCGAGGAATGAAGGTGCTTGATTACAGCGCTCTATCTACTGGTCGATGTAATTGTGGCTCGGCAGCACGCTTATTGTCTAGCTAATCTGCTGGTATTACTAAATTACTCCATTGGAAAAAAGTTAGTAACTTTCGAGTGAATATAATGATTCTTCTATATGCTGACGTCATTCAAGTCTTGTCTGGACAAAGCAACTCGTTCACACAACGAGCCATATCATAGATTGTTACAACGGGTACGTTATACTCCATAATCGCCACAAATTGTACAAACAAGTGCTTTATGCTAAGTAATCATCACAGATTGTGACAACAGGTATGTTATGCTAAGTAATCATCACAGATTGTTACAACAGGTATGTTATGATCAGTAATCATCACAGATTGTGACAACAGGTATGTTATGCTAAGTAATCATCACAGATTGTTACAACAGGTATGTTATGCTAAGTAATCATCACAGATTGTTACAACAGGTATGTTATGCTAAGTAATCATCACAGATTGTTACAACAGGTATGTTATGCTAAGTTATCATAACAGATTGTTACAACAATATGTTATGCTAAGTAATCATCACAGATTGTAACAACAGGTACGTTATGCTAAGTAATCATAACAGATTGTTACAACAATCTGTTATGCTAAGTAATCATCACAGATTGTGACAACAGATATGTTATGCTAAGTAATCATCACAGATTGTTACAACAAGTACGTTATGCTCAGTAATCATAACAGATTGTTACAACAATATGTTATGCTAAGTAATCATCACAGAAGACGACGAGACGGCTGATCCCGTGAAAGAACCAGTTCGTCAAACATTTGTTGACTTACACTTCCATATGTAACGCACGTTAAACTTGGGATTACACTTCCTAGAATACAAACTACTGGAATCTGTACTTTACTGTGAAAGTGTAATCCCAAACATGCGTTACATTTGACCAATTTCTAAAGGGCATTGAGTATTCGTATACCGCAATAAACCTACATGTATGTCCACTCGCCGGTCTAGCCCGGGATTACAACAAATGGGCCCTGGATATAAACTGCTTTCAGAAATGGATAGTAAACATCACAAAAGCTTGAATACTCCTCTATTTATTAACGATAATTAGAATACTCATATTACTGTTAAGCAACACACCATCAGCATTACAGGAAGCCTAAAGCAACCCCACCGCTATCACTATGCAAACTTCACTACATCACGACTAACCGACCGCCTTCCGTGGTGTAGTGGTTAGAGCGTCCGCCCGGAGAGCGGAAGGTCGCGGGTTCGATCCCCGACCGCTTCATACCAAAAGACGTTAAAATATGGTACTTGTTGGTCCCTGCCTGGCGCTCGGCATTAATGGGTACAACAAGGACTGGTCGGCTCGGAGTCAGTATAATGTGTCTGAGTGGGGTATTCATGCTTCACTGCGGCATGGTATCTCAGTGGGCTAGCACTATAAAACCAGCTTAAGTCTGGGCTAGTTCAAGCAGCCGCACATACACATACACACGCATGCACGTCGTCATATGAGCGAAATATTCTCAAGCACGACGTTAAACCCAATTTCATCTCACCTCACCTCACAACAGCCAACAGCCACGACTAGTACTACAACTACTGCCCCGATTTCAACGATGACTACTACAAACACATTCCAGATACAGTGGAAGCCCTCTAATCCGGCATTCGTTGGGACCGGCAAAAATGCCGGTATAACAGGCGTGCCGGATTTTAGAACCTTTCCCTTTTCAACCTTAGAATGATCTTCCGAACAATGTGTTGATAGTCATCATATTTAGGAGATAAACATACTGTGTTGGAAAATCAGAGGTATATAACGTGCTTATATACCTCTAAATGACTTTAATTAACCAATCACAATCCAGTATTTACTGAAGTCATGGTAGAATCATGTACATCAATCAAAGCGATGGGATGCGATAGCGTGCAATCAAACAAATCCGTTGACTTGAACAACAGATCCAGTTAGTGGACTTTGCGACCGGCATAGGTTGCCTGGCAACTGTATGAATACCCGGATTCCACATGTCCGACCTGCCAAAGGACATGTCAACATGAGGTGTCGGTTGTGGCATTGATCCAAGATCAGTGATGACAATAAGCTCACACTGAAACACAAGGATCCCATCTGCCAGTGATTGTCCTCGGGGGTGACCATTGTTTTGGTTTAACTAGCTCAGGGTGTTGATGTTGTCGTGTCCCGACGTTGATAATCGCTGCTAACGTTGTCTGCCCCAGATTCGAATATTTACAGACCGCCGCCATATGGTCAATGGCTGAAATGGCAATTAAACAGCATTGACTTGCTCCCCACTCAACCTGACACTTCAGTTGATGACTGAATTTACAGAACACATGCAGTTAATTGAAGTCATCTGTGCATTGCGATACGTATATTAACCATAACTGTTCAAGCAAGCATTCCAAACTAGAGATATTTGCGGAGACATAAATCCTTGAACGGTGGAGTTAATCGCCGTTTTGAGTGTGAGTGAGTGTAGTTTTACGCCGCCTTTAGCAATATTCTCGCAATCTCACGGTGCGAGATACCAGAAATAGGCTTCACACATTGTACCCATGTAGGGAATCGAACCCGAGTTTTCAGCGTGACGAGCGAACACTTTAACCTCAAAGCTACCCCCACCGCCCCATCAACGTTTTGAGGAACCCACATCATATTTTGTTTAATATTATGCTTCAAATTATTTGTATTAAGAATTTTCGGAAACACAATATCACATGTATTATACCACAGCAACTGAATATCAGTGATATGATATGGTTGGTCAATTACTATAGTACACGTAAAGCCGCAATGTGTTGCATTAAAAACAGTGTATTTGCACAGAGCATGTTCCCTGTACACAGCAAATGTTTTTTTCTCATTCCTGAGATGTAACCGTTTCAAGATGTATTGACACATTGACAGAGGACACAAACCAATTCAACCGCCTCCGTGGTGTAGTGGTTAGAGCGTCTGCCCGTAGAGCGGAAGGTCGCGGGTTCGATCCCCGACCGTGTCATACCAAAAGACGTTAAAATATGGTACTTGTTGGTCCCTGCCTGGCGCTCGGCATTAATGGCTTCAACAAGGACTTGTCGGCTCGGAGTCAGTATAATGTGTGTGAGTGGGGTATTCATGCTTCACTGCGGCATGGTATCTCAGTGGGCTAGTACTATAAAACCAACTTAAGTCTGGGCTAGTACAAGCAGCCGCACATACACATACACACGCATGCACGTCGTCATATGAGCGAACTATTCTCAAGCACGACGTAAAACCCAATTTCACCTCACCTCACAAACCAATTCCTCGAGGTCACCGTGACCTTAGATATCATCCGCGTCCTGGGCTTTCATGGCGTGCGGCTTGGCTTGTAATCTCTGGCCTCGCTTTTGCAGCACAGCCACTGTTCATGCAGGCCGAGATAAAGCTGGTGCCAGACTTCCGTTACTCCACCTCAGAGGCCTCACAAGTAAGAAACCAAGCAATTCTAAATGCTGCGGAACATTACATGCATGAGAAAATGTGTAAATGGTGACAGGTTTCGTCAGATATTGAAAGGAAGTATTCTTTCCATGATACGCCCAAGACGTTTTGATCTTTATTTGCAATTCAGACTAAACCCTCAAACCTATAACACTTTCATCAGAGCAGACTTCCACACCTTTGGGGGTCCTGTTCGAACACGATCAGCGGAGTCAATACATACACACAAAAAAATAAATAAATATAAATAGTACACATGTTTATCATTTACTAATACCCAACAGCTTTCTTATATTTGAAAATTTTCCGGACCCCACCAAAAAAGTTCTTTAAGAAACTATCATCATTGAAAACGCGAAAGTTGTTATCTGTCGCGGCGGGGTGAAACCGCAGAAACGGAACAGCCAGTCATGGCGGGGACATCTCAAAAATCTATTCCGGGACACCTGTCGGTTCCTCGTCTGTCGTAGTGTCATATTCACGACTTAAAGGGATGACAAGTGGTGCCACAGTTGCCTGTTGTAAGCCATCCCGAGACCAGTAACCTTGTTAAATGACGTTAGCTATCTTGTTGACACAGTTTTGCCCAGTTTCAGTCGTGATTTTGTTAAGGGATTCCTTAACCAAAACCTCTACGTCACGTCATCTAAAAGTTGTGTTTGATCTGGCAACATCTCCTTTGACAATACCCCATATCATTTCAATGGGGTTTAAGGTCACAGTGATAGAGTGGAAGTCGCAGGATATCGTGACCCTCCCCTTTATGTAACTGTCAACTTTGTAGGAAGGTTCACCTTTGTGGGTTTTTATGATCTCATATAGCTGAGGCTTCGTTGCCTTTGAAGGCCGTGCGATCTGAAATTTGTCGAGCCATGATATCATATCACCTTTTCGACTGTTCGATGTCGGGGTCCTGCACGCTGTGATATGGGGCATTGTTCATTACGATAAAAGACTTCCTTGGTAGAGCTGATACCAACTTGTTTTTAACGCAATCGAGGAAAACCGCACCATTCATCTCGGAATGGTAGTCTCTGTTATCTGTGGACTTTGCCCTGAATACCAAGTCGCAGCCTGGGAGAAAGCCTTTGCTGGAGCAACCAGCATGGAGAATGATTAGTCTCTCTCCTTTCTCTAGAGGCAGCTTTCTACGTGACCCCTTATCACCCCCATCGGGTACCCACTGACTGCTGGCAGTGTGCGAGACATTGACCAAGGTCTCGTCCAAGTACACTGGCTCGAAACCTTCCTCGCGCTTCTTCTTTATAACCCTGAGAACTCAAGCGAACGATATCAGGGCGTTCACAGAGTACTGACCTATTCTCCCCCGAAAGAGTGTAAGAGTCGCCAGAGTGTGTACTTTGATACTCTGAGGTTGTGTTCTTGTTTCAAATGCTTTTTTAAAATTTTCAGCGACATGTATTTGTTTTCAGAATAGAGCTTGTTGATAGACTGCCTTACAAGGTTCTTTTGAAAGTTGTCCAAGTGTTTTAATTTGTGTGATTTTGACACGACCCCTACCTGCTTCGCATCACCCTCACAATGTTTGTGTTCCAGAACATTTGTCAGTACCCTTGCTGATACTCCTAAAGCTTTTGCTGCCCGCTTACGGAATTTATTAATGGCATAAAATGGTTTGCCCCTTTCGGCTTCAGCACGGAAAAAATCGTACACTTTAATCATCAACTGTTTCACGTCAGCATTCAACTTCATTTTTCATCAGGCATGTGTACCCCGTGCACGACGAGATAGTGCCTGTTCCGTTTCTGCGGTTTCACCCCGCCGCAACAGATAACAACTTTTGCGTTTTCAATGATGATAGTTTCTTAAACAACTTTTTTGGTGGGGTCCGGAACATTTTCAAATATCAGAAAGCTGTTGGGTATTATGATGATAAACGAGTACTATTTATATTTATGTGGCAATTTTGTACAATGATCAAATTTGCAATTCATCGGTCCGTTTCTGACTCAAACGGACTTGTGTTGTATCTGTGACTTAGGACCCGTACATCCAGGTATTTGTGCCACCCGACTGCTACAGCAACAGAACATTGTCCGGCCTTCCTCGGGTTTTGTGCCAGGTTTTCCTCGGGTGGTGTGCCAGGAGCTCCTCGGGTGTTGTGCCAGGTGTTCTTTAGTGTTGTGCAGGTGTTCCTCGGGTGTTGTGCCAGGTGTTCCTCGGGTGATGTGTCAGGTGTTCCTCGGGTGGTGTGTCAGGTGTTCCTCGGGTGGTGTGTCAGGTGTTCCTCGGGTGGTGTGACAGGTCTTCCTCGGGTGGTGTGTCAGGTGTTCCTCGGGTGGTGTGTCAGGTGTTCATTGGGTGGTGTGTCAGGTGTTCATTGGGTGGTGTGCTAGCTGTTCCTCGGGTGATGTGCCAGCTGTCCCTCGGGTGGTGTGCTAGGTGTTCCTTGGGTGATGTGCTAGCTGTTCCTCGGGTGATGTGCAAGGTGTTCCTCGGGTGGTGTGCTAGGTGTTCCTTGGGTGGTGTGCTAGCTGTTCCTCGGGTGATGTGCCAGGTGTCCCTCGGGTGGTGTGCTAGGTGTTCATTGGGTGATGTGCTAGCTGTTCCTCGGGTGATGTGCAAGGTGTTCCTCGGGTGTTGTGTGAGGTCTTCCTCGGGTGGTGTGCTAGCTGTTCCTCGGGTGATGTGCAAGGTGTTCCTCGGGTGGTGTGCTAGGTGTTCCTCGGGTGGTGTGCTAGCTGTTCCTCGGGTGATGTGCAAGGTGTTCCTCGGGTGTTGTGTGAGGTCTTCCTCGGGTTGTGTGTCAGGGGTTCCTCGGGTTATGTGTCAGGTGTTCCTCGGGTGGTGTTTCAGGTGTTCCTCGGGTGTTGTGTGTACAGACAATCAGCAATCGGCTGCATGAGTACGGACAGGAGGCGTTGAGACAACGTGCTGGTGTCTGATTAGACTATCAACAAATCGCTGAAATGGACATATTTTGCAGAAAAAAGGTCATAGTAAAAAAATTAAAGTATAACGAAAAGGAGCCCTGAGACTTTCTTCATTTTCAGAGACCCTGAAGCTGTTGAAATCTGGACTTGCCACATTTTCTAGACTTGCGTGGGCTTTCTTGGATATATTTGCTTCAGGGTCTGTATAACAGACTAGTGTCTGACGTCAGACACGACTTTTACCTGTTCAGTGTGTGCTGCCGTCATAAACTCTAATCTGACACAGAGACGAAGGGTGTTACTTTGTCACGATTCATGTTCTTGTACAAAATACAAGATAAATAGCATCAAGCAATGGTTGCCATGCAATGTCGCTGGAAGATTCATCTACAACCGCATCTGTAATCTTACAGAAGACATTTCAGGTGATTGTTTGACTTGCCTTCACGTGTGTTTGTGACAGATGCCCGCACACAGCACACATCTCCCTTTCCCGGTGTTCTAGTATCCTTGGGATCATCACTATTTGATAGCGATTCACAAACATACGATTATGGTTTAGTCAGCGTTGCAGGAAGAACGCGACTTTGAACGCAGATTACAAAGGGTTATTTACACAGTGGACGATGCTGTTTTGAAAACAAAACTGTCAGAGTTGTGACATTATGAAAGAAAACAGACTTATAACAGCAATGATGAAGGAAATATTATTATTCCTGACAACGTGTCACTGTGCATTTCAATGGCATTCCCAACCCACTGGGAAGTAGTGAGTGAGTGAGACGAGTTTTACGCCGCTTTTAGCAATATTCCAGCAATATTACAACAGGGGACACCAGAAATTAGCTTCACACATTGTACCCATGTGGGGAATCGAACCCAGGTCTTCGGCGTGACGAGCGAACGCTTTAACCACTAGGCTACCCCACCGCCCCGTGGCGATATTGACAAAGGGACAATGCGACAAATGGCCAAAATGTCGTGTTGTCGCATTTTCGCGCTTTGGTTAATTTTAACACTATTTGTCGACAATGCGACGATGTCCCTTCTAGGATTCCATACTCTCACCAACATTACATTAGCATTACCATCTGGACACAACTACGTACCCTCTTTCGATTTGCGAATAAAAGCACATTTGGAACTACATCACTGACTGGGTTAAGGCGTTATCACATGTTAGATCAACTGTGTGTGGCAGGACTAAAGCCCTCGAGAGTCTCAACACCAACAAGAACCACTAGACTGTTCGTGCCCTCGAGAGTCTCAACACCAACGAGAACCACTAGACTGTACGTGCCCTCGAGAGTCTCAACACCAACGAGAACCACTAGACTGTACGTGCCCTCGAGCGTCTCAACACCAACAAGAACCACTAGACTGTACGTGCCCTCGAGAGTCTCAACACCAACAAGAACCACTAGACTGTTCGTGCCCTCGAGAGTCTCAACACCAACGAGAACCACTAGACTGTACGTGCCCTCGAGAGTCTCAACACCAACGAGAACCACTAGACTGTACGTGCCCTCGAGAGTCTCAACACCAACAAGAACCACTAGACTGTTCGTGCCCTCGAGAGTCTCAACACCAACGAGAACCACTAGACTGTACGTGCCCTCGAGAGTCTCAACACCAACGAGAACCACTAGACTGTACGTGCCCCTCGAGAGTCTCAACACCAACAAGAACCACTAGACTGTACGTGCCCTCGAGAGTCTCAACACCAACAAGAACCACTAGACTGTACGTGCCCTCGAGAGTCTCAACACCAACAAGAACCTCTAGACTGTACGTGCCCTCGAGAGTCTCAACACCAACAAGAACCACTAGACTGTACGTGCCCTCGAGAGTCTCAACACCAACAAGAACCACTAGACTGTACGTGCCCTCGAGAGTCTCAACACCAACAAGAACCACTAGACTGTACGTGCCCTCGAGAGTCTCAACACCAACAAGAACCACTAGACTGTTCGTGTCATCTGGCTATGGCTGTTATGGTCACGGTGACCTTTTTATCAATATCGCGAAAACAATGTCATGTTTACTTTCATGACAGCTGTGCCACGTGAATTAATTGAGTTGCATGAGTCAGTGTCACGTTTGCGGTTGTGAGAATTCAGAAAAAGACGACTTCCACACCAATACAATGAACCTGCTATTAATGGGCTGTACCAGATGGTACAATACCATGCAATATTCGAATGAAATTTAAGGCTGACAAAAGCCTCATCCGGACGGTGCGAATGTTTTCGATTAATCATCATGTGCGTGATATTCGAGGAAGAATTATAATTAACAGTTATTGTTCAGATATATTTACTTGATATAACAGCTTCAGCTGTTGGAACAATTGGGTCCGTGTTAAAGATAAATGTAAATGTATATTCCTGTGGGTAAAGATGAACCCCATGGAATTTGTAATCACGTCAAAAATTGAACATTATGCAATATAATATTGATGTGTAAATAATACATTAAACTAAACTAATGTTCATTTGCTAGATTATCGCTACACGCGGCACAGATGGCCATATACAAACGAACGGATTGCTAGATACAAATCTCGTACGATAATTATGGTCCCATTTTATTCATAGCAATAATACGCGTTCATTCTTATTTTAAAACTTTACTTTGTCAACACAGCTCCAGGAAATGAGATTATTACAAAAACTGTAATTATTTATAAAGTTTATCTCCTCTACTTCAATCTGTGGAAGAACCATTAACACTGAATTCTCCCACAATTCTTCAACAATCACTGCACCTGTGAGACAAGACATTACATGTCTGTAATAGCCGACACAGCTGCTGCTTACCACGCTGACTGACGATTGACTAAAATGGAGATATTGCATTGTGCATTGTGGCCCATGTAGATGCTGGATACAAGTTCTTGTATGTTGATGTTGGGGCAGAGGATCTTGTATGTTGACGTTGGGGCAGAGGGTGGTGCTTCAGATGGAGGGACATGGAAAAACAGTACTTTGCACAAAGCTGTCGAGGACAACCGAACCGGACTGCCTGGACCAGCTCCAATCCCTAACGATGACAAGCCTGTGTTACATCATTTCGATATCCATAATTGGGTCTTTGCAGTCACATTCAGCCAATCCTTCTGCTTCTTGTCGAACAGCTGGCGGGTGCTGCTTAAAAAATTCGGCAAGCTTCATGGTTCCCTCATCCGTCCATTTGTAGTCCGGCATTTCTTTCTTGCTAACTCCTGTTTCTGCTGTGCTTGGGGCTCTTCTTGGGGCTCTCCTTGAGGTGCAGAAATATCAGCACTTAAGTGGGAGGGGGGAGAAACATCCCGCTCACTCTCTGCAACCTCTGTCTCTATCTCTCTGGGGGCGGTGGGGTAGCCTAGCCTAGTGGTTAAAGCGTTGGCTCGTCACGCCGAAGACCCGGGTTCGAATCCTCACATGGGCACAATGTGTGAAGCCCATTTCTGGTGTCCCCCGCCGTGATGTTGCTGGAATATTGCTAAAAGCGGCGTAAAACCAAACTCAGTCAGTCAGTCTATCTCTCTGTCTCTGTTTCTTGTCCGGTCTCTTCTTCTAGTCTTCTATCCACTGCTGGTCCTGCTCTTTCTCTGGTTGGCTTCTTCTTCTTCTTCTTCTTCTTCTTCTTCTTCTTCTAGGGAGGCATCTTGTTGACTATTCGTTGTCGAGTTGAGGAATGTGGGGACTGGCCATCACAGGGGCTCGAATCACTGTTTGGACAATAATTTTAAAAATAAAAATCTAGATTTAGTTCACGTCGTCATGGCACGACGAGTTCCCGCATAGTTTTTGTCACGTAATTGATACGCATTGGGCACGTCTACTTCACGCATTGTTGGCGCACGAATCAGCGACGGCCGCGCACTCGGCAGTGTGCATATAGAAGCGTGCCCATCGCCAGCACAGGGAGGGGTTCGAGTCACTGTTTGGACAATAATTTGTAAAAATAAAAATGTAGATCTTTTGCAACCGTATATTGTTATTATATGTTATGAGTAACTTATATTTCAAATTTGAACGAAATCGGTGAAAAATTGAATTTTTAGAAAATTCTACCGCTACACTCATTAAATAAAATACACAAGGGGTGACACTCGCGATGCTAAAAGACTGATCGAAAACGGCACAGCCCGACTATGTTAACGTGCGTTAAATCATACCTTACGTCTTTCACAAAACAATGAGTTGAGCTTGTAGATTATTATTTTCGCCTTCTGCTCATCGTATTCAGTTTGTCCAACTGCATTTCATATTTGACCACTGACCCTCGCATTAGCTCTACCCTCCGTTTTGAACAAACGTCTGGCCGCCTTTCGGTAAACATCGACACTGTCCGAAAATCTCGGAATGACTCGGAACACAAAAAGGCTCTCATTAGTCTATTTCCACGTGTGTGGGGAAAACAACAAACAAACATGGCAGACAGGACAGTGAGAGGGGCCATCGATGGCCATAATCTGTTGATTTGGGGCCAAGCGGTCACAGGCAAGACCACCTTACTGCGCCAGATCAGAGAGGAATTATCGAGGAAAGGAAAACGATGTTGCCTAGATTAACTGCAACAGTTTACTGTTTGGCATCTCTTCGTCTCAACTCCATCGTCTTCAGAAAATCCAGAACAAAGCTGCACGCATCAGCACTCTCACCAGTACTCGCTGTCACATCTCTCCCATTCTAAACTCTCTACACTGGCTCCGTATTCGTGAAAGGATTGATTTCAAGATTCTCTGCCTCACCTACCAGTCTTTCTACAACTCAGGACCTTCCTACCTTCAAGACCTTCTGACACATTACTCTCCTGAATGAACTCTGCGCTCATCACAACAACTGTTACTTGCTGTCCCGAGCTACAATCTCAAATCATTTGGCTCAAGAACCTTTTCATATGCAGCAGCTTCTCTGTGGAACTCTCTCCCTATCGAGTTAAAATCATCTCCTTCCCTAAGTACATTCAAAACACGACTAAAGACTCATCTATTTCTCCGCTAAAAGTGACTTCCAATCATCCGTACCTGCCAACTGTATATAGTTTTAACTTGAGCTCAGGAAGCGCTTTGAGCATATCCCTGTGACGTGGAAAGGCGCTATATAAATGGCCTATTATTATTATTATTATAAACAAGCGAGGACAATCGGCGACAACTGGGCTGGCAGCCCACATGTATTTCTCTGGCTTTAGTCGTCCCCAAACTCCGCTTAATGAACATCTTTGTAAATTATGTGACAATAATGTTGTTGAGGATGAGATACAGTTATTTGCTGAATGTTCTGTCTACTAGATTTACACTGTAAACTATGGAAGTTTGCTTCCCACTTAACTCTCTGCGCGGGTGATCCCCTTCAGACCGTGTTCTTCATATGGATAGTAGGTTTGTAAGACACCATAGCCGGTATACTTTCTCAAGTGTTCCAGCGGAGACGTTTCTGTCTACCGTTCGTAGCAGCTTTGTACATAGTACTATTAATATATTGATGTTTTTCATTCATCCACGTGTGTTCCTATGCATATAACCCATGAAGAATTTATCTTCAGTAACCCATGATGGGGAGGTGGGGTAGCCTAGTGGTTAAAGCGTTGGCTCGTCACGCCGAAGACCCGGGTTCGAAGCCCATTTCTGGTGTCCCTCGCCGTGATGTTGCTGGAATATTGCTAAAAGCGGCATAAAACCAAACTCAGTCAGCCAGTCAGTAACCCATGCTTGTCGTAAGCGGTGACTAACGGGATCGGGTGGTCAGGCTCGCTGACTTGGTTGACATCGTAGCTGGAATTCTGCTGAGTGCGGCGTAAATCAGCAACCAACCAAATCTTATGCATGTATAACTACGACTGTCCACGAATTACATGTATAATCTCTCAGCTGTGATCACCTTTACTGTCTGTTGATGTGCAAGTGGTGTCTTGAAGGTTATATTGGCCATTAGGCCTGACGTTGAATACTCATACAGCATTTTTTACTGTCCCTTTTTTACCGATTTACAAGGTGTGACATTATAATAATTTTTTTTATCATTCTCACTATTATTTTATAAACGTAAAGTAATGTCTCACGTGACCTGACAGAAAGTACAGAAACACAACCACTAGGCCACGCCCATCTTGGATTTTGTATGAAAGCTGCTATAAACCATGTTCAAGTGGACGATGTTTACTGTTTTGTTAAAGGTCACATGCAACCAAAAAATCAAACATAATTAAAACACAATTATCACTTCTTCATGACATATAATATGCATTGCTGATTATGAAAAAACAAATAAACAAAATTATAAGCGTATAATCGCAAATCAAAAGTGCAATATTTTGTACTTGGGTTTACCTCCCTCGAAACGAAGCAGGCGGGATACCGAACCCAGTCAGAGCGGGTGGGTGTGCACTCAAGTGTAACGGCTGGTTCATTAGCAGATGCTGCCTTCACGGCTTATTGTGTGTGTATATATAGAGATGTTGGGTTTTGTAATTACATGATTAGTTTTTGTGTATAACATTTTGCAATCAACAGACATGATAACATGTCATGTGTTCAAGTATCACACCTGCCTGTCTGTGTAATTACATAATGTGACAGAGACCGAACTCGGGCCATGAATCAATGCGTTTTGTTTACGGTGTATAGCCTGATTGGTGTTAAGTTCAAATTGCATGTGGTCAGTGATCGCAGTTGTGTACTGAATATTGTCATTAGCAGACAGGCAGGCAGACACACGGGTGTCAATAAAACAAGACATTGAGTTTTGTCTGTGACAACGACATATCTATATCACAGTTCGAAATTGTGTCAACGCTAAATAATGACATTGCTTTTAAGTATCGAACTGAGAAAGTGACTCGGTAAGAAGAACGTGTGGTGAAATAGACAAATGAAATTATATAAACAGTTTATTTACTGTCATAACATATAAAAAGCTCGCGCCTGTGAGATATCAACAAAACATTATGAAAATAGCTCACACCAAAGCCTTCACCGAGTTTTCACCAGACAGCCCGCTTCCAAGTTGCGTGAACCTATTTCACTGCGCACATGCTATGAGCGCAGCCCAGCTGTTGAAACCCGTTTTCCCCAGAAAAGTCTGGGGAAATTTAGTGAAACGTTTGAACTCCGATTTCGCGCGGTTTTTTTCATCGCGTTATTTTTTAACTTTATAACTTGAATTTGCATTTTTGATGATTTGTTTCGGTAAGTCCATACCGAAATGTATCAGAATCTGCAAAGTTGTGTTTTACGTTGCATGTGACCTTTAAATAACCAATATGTCGCAACAAGCAACACGGAATAGAAGGGTGAAAAGACTGACTGAGTTTTGTTTTACGCCGCTTTGAGCAATATTCCAGCAATATCACGGCGGGGGACACAAGAAATGGGCTTCACTAATTGTACCCATGTGGGGATTCGAACCCGGGTCTTCGGCGTGACGAGCCAACGCTTTAACTACTATACTAACCCACCGCCCCGAAGGGTGAAAAGAGACGCTATAGACATGTCGTAATCCTGCGAAGTGACAACCGAAAGTCCTTTCACTGTGAAGGGCGTCATACAAGGGGGGCCCTATAGGTCCCATTGTATCTGCATCAGACATGGAGAAACCTTCACCGAACATTAAGACAGTTTTAGATCTTTTTCATGTGAATGAACATTTCTAGATTTTATTAAAGAACCACTAAACTTTGTTTTTTGTTACTCTTTTAACCATTACATATGAAAGATTTGTGGTTAGTTATATGCGGAACACCAAATTTATTCTTTAAAAACTTGTGGTTAATTAATACCGAGCGATTAAAAGTGGCCAAAAAGTCGCCTGCTTCCCTCTCGCCCACCAACGAAACCACAGACAGGTTACGTAACTCTGTCGCCAGAGCACTGCAGTGACGTCATATGAGGAACGATTTTCAGTTCGTTGTATAGAAAGTGTGTAGCACGCTCATCATTTTGATGATTTCTCGACATCAACGACGACATGCCGAATCGTTGCTTTGTCGTCAATTGCTCCGAGGGGGTCGGGTGATGGTGTCCCCATGCACAGATTTCCACAGGACCCCGCAGTTCGTGCTAAATGGGTTATGTTTGTGAGTGCGAAGCGAGCGTTGTGGAAGCCTGAAACGATATCTTACTTGTGTTCAGATCCCTTCACGGAAGTTAAAGAATCAAAACTACTTACTAGTTATAGTAAAATATGTATATGATTGATGACCATAAAGATTTTCCATAACACAACTTGTAACATAACGATTTCTTCCTCGGAAGTGAGGTTGTGGTCGAAGTAACAATAATATTGTAAGTAGTATTATATTGATTCCACCTCGCTGCCAGGAGAGAAATTGTTATGTTATACGCTATATCATGCAAAATCCTATTGGCCATCAATAAAATACATATTTTACTACCAGTAGAAAGTAGTTTGATTTTGTAACCGGTGAAAACAAACCTAAATAGCATTTATCCACAGACTGGCGGATGTTCCCGACAGGGCGCCGCCATTTTTGAAAATCGTAAAGTCTGTTAGAATTAATGAGATTATGGTTTGTGTTCATCAAGTTAGAAAATCAAAACTACTTTCTACTCGTAGTTAAATATGTATTTGAATCATAACCAAAAGCATTTTGCATGACACAACTTATAACATAACGATTTCTTCCACGGAAGCGAGGTGGGGGGTCGAAGTCACAATACTGCGCGATAAATTTCTTGCTACATTCACATGGTTAATGTCCACTCACCGGTATGTAGATACTAGTCAATGTGCGTCTTTATATTTGGTCTTATAATCCTAATTAGTTTATTATCATACTTTTATGCATTTTGAAACTAAATAAAAAGCTGACGATCTGCTGATACTTATAGTGAATTTATAACAGAACTGTAATATCTAGACATTTTATAGTTTGCCAATGTGAATCATAATTCGCACACACACCCTAGTGTATGTTGTCTGTCTCTTTACACTTCACGGCGAAAACAATGATTCTGTTGAATGCTACGACAAATGAATAAAAACAAAATGCAAATATTAAAATTAAAACAGATTAAAGTTATAGGAACAATATCAGGCCATTACCTTGTTTGAGGAATGTATCCATCAATATCCACAAAACTGTTCCAAATGATGTGTCTTTTAACAGTTTAATATACGAAAAAGTGATAAATCTTTTCAGGTATTGGTGTATAGTCTCATTGGTCACCCAAGATAGCACACCTGGCAACTAATTGCATAATGTCCGCCTTTCATTAAAAACAGTAATTTAGTTAGCCAATAATGGGCAATCAATCAATGTATTGCCGGTTAATCCTTTGAAAGAAGGACGTTGTTTTTACGCAGACACCGACACGGCAGAGTGTATTCAGTATAGATTAGTAAATCTACATACATAAACACTACCTTTGACAATTCCGCTGTGTAAGATAAAAGTAATTAATCAATCAGCGTGTTATCGGTTAATCCTTTGATCGATGTTTATAATGTTGAATATTTACTCCAGACACAAGAAATGCCAAATGGGAACCTTTGTCGGGTAATCTAAGTGTGTTACCACTAATTATACCTGTTATAAATTCATTAACTGACCATCAAGTGAATGATGACAAATAACATGTGTAGGTTTATACCACCTAACACGGGTTACAACAAGGGAGTATTAATTGCTGTATTGCATGTGAAAACTTATGGGCCGGCACTGTTTTGAGAATACAAACAGATTTTTACATGACATGATTAAATATCGAGGTAAAAAAAACACAGAAATGGGATCAATTTGGATCAGTCATTATACAAATAGGGCCTAACGACACCAATCAATTGTGACAGAAGCGTCTATGAAAACAAGTTGTAACTCGGAAACTAGGCAAAGCAGGAGACAAAATTAAATGACAGTAGATTGTTAGAACATATTGCTTTTATTTTCCACAACAATTGTCACGATTTCAGGTTTATACAAGCCTGTAAACAAGATAATTTACCCCCCTAAAATGTAGATGAATTCTGCATCGGCCCTCAAAGCTATTCCTCATATGACGTCACAGATTCGCGCCGCTCTGATTGGTTGAAATTTCGTTCGCGGGTGAAAATTGTGCACTGTTGTCAAAAAGGTCGATTTAAGTCAATTAAAGGTCGAAATGAGTAGTTTTAATGACGGGGTTTCATTTATAACGATGCCAGTTAGTGATTTATGTATTTTAACCCCCTAGGGTTTATGTGACCTTTAACTGATTCATTGACTTCATGTTTTTAACGTTACGTGCTTTTGAAAGGCTGCTGAACATATTTCCACTAATGCACAGAGGCCTTAAAAACTGGGATCAGACAAGCCAGTGATTGATAGTATGACAGTCTCGCAATTATCGAACCCGCCATGACACGATATGGGTAAACGTTCAATTCCAATACTCAGTTGCGGATCCCAAGTCACTGGCGATGAGGTGCCTGACACTGAGAGTGTGAGGGCGGCGGGGTAGTCTAGTGGTTAAAGCGTCCGCTCGTCACGCTGAAGACCGGGTTCGATTCCGCACATAAGTGCATTGTGTGAAGTCTATTTCTGGTGTCCCCCGCCGTGATATTGCTGGAATAGTCCTACAACCTAACCTCACTCACTAACTCACTCACTTGATTTTAACCATTTGGCTACCTCACCGCCCCTTCTACCTACTGTGACTGACACAGATTCGTGTTGAGGCTCTGACCTTGCGTCAAGTGTGAAAGAGTTCCAGTTTTGGTTGTCATGGCAAGCCTGGGGTTCAACGGTCAAAAAGGTATAAATCTGCACCGTAGCCTATGCTAGGTACACGTTAAAACCTACACCTATACGTCGCTCTCATTGCCATAAAGTTGTTCATCCATATATTGTTATCCTTACTTACTGATCAAAATTTCAAAGAGGTATTACCTGCCAAAGTACACAAACGAGTATAAGATTTGAACAAACTGCTCTACTTGTAATCAATTTGATGAAAGAAATGTTTGGGTTTTTTTATTTTTAAAAAGCGTCATACGATTACGTCTAGTGAGTGAGTATGATTTAAGCATTACTACAGCAATATCACCGACGGGGACACCAGAGGGAGTGAGTGAGTGAGTATCATTGACACGGCGTTAAGCACTACTACAGCAATATCACCGGCGGGGACACCAGAGGGAGTGAGTGAGTGAGTATGGTTTACACGGCGTTAAGCACTACTACAGCGATATCACCGACGGGGACACCAGAGTAAGTGAGTGAGTATGATTTACACGGCGTTAAGCACTACTACAGCGATATCACCGGCGGGGACTCCAGAGTAAGTGAGTGAGTGAGTGAGTATGGTTTGCACAGAGTTAATCACTACTACAGCGATATCACCAGCGGGGACACCAGAGTAAGTGAGTGAGTGAGTATGGTTTACACAGAGTTAATCACTACTACAGCGATATCACCAGCGGGGACACCAGAGTAAGTGAGTGAGTGAGTGAGTATGGTTTACACAGAGTTAAGCACTACTACAGCGAAATCACCAGCGGGGACTCCAGAGTAAGTGAGTGAGTGAGTATTGTTTACACAGAGTTAATCACTACTACAGCGATATCACCGGCGGGGACTCCAGAGTAAGTGAGTGAGTGAGTGAGTATGGTTTAGACAGAGTTAATCACTACTACAGCGATATCACCAGCGGGGACACCAGAGGGAGTGAGTGAGTGAGTGAGTATGGTTTACACAGAGTTAAGCACTACTACAGCGATATCACCAGCGGGGACACCAGAGTAAGTGAGTGAGTGAGTGAGTATGGTTTACACAGAGTTAAGCACTACTACAGCGAAATCACCAGCGGGGACTCCAGAGTAAGTGAGTGAGTGAGTATTGTTTACACAGAGTTAATCACTACTACAGCGATATCACCGGCGGGGACTCCAGAGTAAGTGAGTGAGTGAGTGAGTATGGTTTAGACAGAGTTAATCACTACTACAGCGATATCACCAGCGGGGACACCAGAGGGAGTGAGTGAGTGAGTGAGTATGGTTTACACAGAGTTAATCACTACTACAGCGATATCACCAGCGGGGACACCAGAGGGAGTGAGTGAGTGAGTGAGTATGATTTGCACATAGTTAAGCACTACTACAGCAATATCACCGGCGGGGACTCCAGAGGGAGTGAGTGAGTGAGTATGGTTTACACAGAGTTAATCACTACTACAGCGATATCACCGACGGGGACTCCAGAGTAAGTGAGTGAGTGAGTGAGTATGGTTTACACAGAGTTAATCACTACTACAGCGATATCACCAGCGGGGACACCAGAGGGAGTGAGTGAGTGAGTGAGTATGGTTTACACAGAGTTAATCACTACTACAGCGATATCACCAGCGGGGACACCAGAGGGAGTGAGTGAGTGAGTGAGTATGATTTGCACAGAGTTAAGCACTACTACAGCAATATCACCGGCGGGGACTCCAGAGGGAGTGAGTGAGTGAGTATGGTTTACACAGAGTTAATCACTACTACAGCGATATCACCAGCGGGGACACCAGAGGAGTGAGTGAGTGAGTGAGTATGATTTGCACAGAGTTAATCACTACTACAGCAATATCACCGGCGGGGACTCCAGAGGAGTGAGTGAGTGAGTATGGTTTACACAGAGTTAATCACTACTACAGCGATATCACCGACGGGGACTCCAGAGTAAGTGAGTGAGTGAGTGAGTATGGTTTACACAGAGTTAATCACTACTACAGCGAAATCCCCAGCGGGACACCAGAGTGAGTGAGTGAGTATGATTTACACGGCGTTAAGCACTACTGAAGCGATATCACCGACGGGGACGTCAGAGTGAGTGAGTGAGTATTGTTTACACGGCGTCAAGCACTACTACAGCGATATCACCGGCGGGGACACCAGAGTGAGTGAGTGAGTATGATTTACACGGCGCTAAGCACTACTACAGCAATATCACCGGCGGGGACACCAGAGGGAGTGAGTGAGTATGGTTTACACGGCGCTAAGCACTACTACAGCAATATCACCGGCGGGGACTCCAGAGTAAGTGAGTGAGTGAGTATTGTTTACACAGAGTTAAGCACTACTACATCGATATCACCAACGGGGACACCAGAGTAAGTGAGTGAGTGAGTGAGTGAGTGAGTGAGTATGGTTTACACAGAGTTAAGCACTACTACAGCGAAATCACCGGCGGGGACACCAGAGTGAGTGAGTGAGTGAGTGGGTATGATTTACACAGAGTTAAGTACTACTAAAGCGATATCACCGGCGGGGACACTAGAGTAAGTGAGTGAGTGAGTTTGGTTTACACGGCGTTAATCACTGCTACAGCGATATCACCGACGGGGACCCCAGAGTAAGTGAATGAGTGAGTATGATTTACACAGATTTAAACACTTCTACAGCGATATCACCGGCGGGGACCCCAGAGTGAGTGAGTGAGTATGATTTACACAGAGTTAAGCACTACTACAGCGATATCACCGGCGGGGACAGCAGAGTGAGTGAGTATGGTTTACATGGCGTTAAGCACTACGGGGACACAAGAAATGGGCTTCACACATTGTTATAATGAAGGGAATCAAACTCATGTCTTCGGGAACCCCACCGCCCCTTGTAAGCCTGTGTGTGTGGTATGCAATGTGTGTATGCATGCAGCGTGTGTGGCCTTCCATACGCAACACTATACATAGTACCTAATTGGATGACCTGGTCTATTTTAGATTGCGCCGTCTATGTTTATCATAGTCATCAAACATTAACGAGGTCGTACAAATTACCTCGGACTCAAGTGGCAGGGAATCATTAATTTCTAGATGTTTGTTTTCGTGTAACCGCTGTTGCCAGGTGGCACTGTTTGTATTAGACAGGTCCATGGGAACGCTGCTTAGTGAACACATTAGTGAATTGCTGTACTAATATTAAGCTTCTGGACTTTGGATACGAGAATATCATTATAACTCGAGTGGAAATGAATTAGAGTTTGAAGGCACGCACACATAACCCGGTTGTAATACACAGTCAGCTCACCGTATCTCACAACACGACCCATTGCATATTAGGTGTAGGAAACAACATCAGGCGGACAAATGACCTATAAATTATTCCTGCAAATATAACATCTAGAATTACACTACAATACTGTGTTAACGTAATGTTTCTTCCTAATTAGGAAACAGGAATCCCGGGGCGATTTTCGTCTCCGTGGCGTAAAAATGATTGACAGCCAAGCAATGAAAAAATTCGGGAGAAGAAAGTTTGTGTATGATTTTGTCTGGCCATAACACCTCTCCAAGAACAATCAGATTTGAGTACTCCAAGTTCAATATTGTAGCATGCGGCTTCCCTTTCCTATCAATCATTAATGAAACAAATGTAATAATCGCCTTCAATCTCACGCGTGGCCTCGGTTCTCGGGTATTTTCAAGACCATGTTCCCTTCGACTGGTCACCTTATGACAATGTAATATGAAGTGGACGTGCATTATTGAACATGCCTCTTCCTTGATCTTACTTCTAATCTGTTGCCATGGAGACGATGAAACTGCGAGATTATCTTCAAGTAATGTCGCCTTTATTGACCTGATTCAGCGTTCATGCATTATGAAGTGAAATCACGTGACTTGACAGATGATATGTATCTGTGACAATGTATGACAAAGGATATCATGTCAGCGCCTGGATTGTTTCTCAATCAAAGGATTTGAGAGGCCTCGTGTTAGACGAAACAATGACTAATCAATACAAATGCTGCTGATGGACGAGAGGGCCATTATATTTCGAAATATTGATTTTATGCCAAAGCGCATATTATCAACAAACCACAATGTGCCACATCTTTATGACAAGAATGTCTTTTGAAACACGTTGATTATCAAACACATTGGTAGTTTTTTTTGTGCCAGACATTTAATAATTAGCTAGAATGAACGTTGAAATGCGATGGAAGCGTGCAGTGTTCTTACAACACATTAAAGCTTGTGAGAAACCTGAGGACAGATACAAGTCGGATTGGTCTGAGGGAAAGCTCGAAGTGTGCCTGTCATAGACGTTTCCTTGTTTCGTGAAACGCACGCTCACGTGTATGGAACTGAAGGATCAATGATGTCATTCACAGTGGATTTTGTATCGGCATTCACAAGTAGGATCTTGTATCGGCATCAATAACTAGGCCTCCATACTTAGAATCTTGTACCAGCATCCACAACTAGGCATTGATACTGAGGATCTTGTATCGGCATCCACAACTAGACCTTGATACTGAGGATCTTGTATCGGCATCCACATCTAGGCCTTGATACTGAGGATCTTGTATCGGCATCCACAACTAGACCTCGATACTGAGGATCTTGTATCAGCATCCACAACTAGGCCTTGATACTGAAGATCTTGTATCGGCATCCACAACTAGGCCTCGATACTGAGGACCTTGTATCAGCATCCACAACTAGGCCTTGATACTGAGGACCTTGTACTGGCATCCACTACTAGGCCTTGATATTGAGGATCTTGTATTGGCATCCACGACTAGGCCTTGATACTGAGGATCTTGCATCGCCATCCACAACTAGGCCTTGATTTTGAGGATCTTGTATGGGCATCCACAACTAGGCATTGATACTGAGGATCTTGTATTGGCACCCACAGCTAGGCCTTGATACTGTGGATCTTGTATCAGCATCCACAACTAGGCCCCGATACTGAGAACCTTCTATCGGCATCCACAACTAGGATCTTGATACTGTGGATCTTGTATTGGCATCCACAACTAGGCCTCGATACTGAGGATCTTGTATCAGCATCCACAATTGGGCCTTGATACTGAGGATCTTGTATGGGCATCCACAACTAGGCCTCGATACTGAGGACCTTGTATCAGCATCCACAACTAAGCCTTGATACTGAGGATCTTGTATCGGCATCCACAACTAGGCCTTGATACTGTGGATCTTGTATTGGCATCCACAACTAGACCTCGATACTGAGGATCGTGTATAGGCATCCACAACTAGGCCTTGATACTGAGGATCTTGCATCGCCATCCACAACTAGGCCTTGATATTGAGGATCTTGTATGGGCATCCACAACTAGGCATTGATACTGAGGATCTTGTATTGGCATCCACAGCTAGGCCTTGATACTGTGGATCTTGTATCGGCATCCACAACTAGGCCTTGATATTGAGGTTCTTGTATCAGCATCCACAACTAGGCCTCGATACTGAGGACCTTGTATCGGCATCCACAACTAGGCCTTGATACTGAGGATCTTGTACTGGCATCCACTACTAGGCCTTGATATTGAGGATCTTGTATTGGCATCCACAACTAGGCTTTGATACTGAGGATCTTGTATCGGCATCCACAACTAGGCCTTGATATTGAGGATCTTGTATCGACATCCACAACTAGGCCTTGATACTGAGGATCTTGTACTGGCATCCACAACTAGGCCTTGATATTGAGGATCTTGTATCGCCATCCACAACTAGGCCTTGATACTGAGGATCTTGTATCGCCATCCACAACTAGGCCTTGATACTGAGGATCTTGTATCGGCATCCACAACTAGGCCTTGATATTGAGGATCTTGTATCGGCATCCACAACTAGGCCTTGATACTGAGGATCTTGTATCGGCATCCACAACTAGGATCTTGTATCGCCATCAACAACTAGGGCCTTGATACTGAGGATCTTGTATTGGCATCCATAACTAGGCCTTGATATTGAGGATCTTGTATTGGCATCCACAACTAGGATCTTGTATTTGCATCCACAACTAGGATCTTGTATCAGCATCCACAACTAGGCCTCGGTACTGAGGTTGCCCGGTCCCTTTACCTTGTCTTCTGATGAATATCTTTCCAAGATGACTTTGTTAGAGGATTACTATCGTATTTTTGTTTTACTTCTCTTCAGTCGACACATCTATAAACGTTTTCTAGTGAACAACCTGATCAGCTTTGCCACGCCCCCTATCGCTCGAGACTGGCCTCTACAGTTTGGTTGCCCCAGCGAATCTTTGCGAATCTTTGTGTGTCCAAAACTGTGAATTTGATACAAAGACGAACTTGGAAAGTGTATTAGGAAATATTAGAGACGGTGGCAGTTTTAGAGGACCACGACAACACCACATTGCTTGTCCTGGAGATGGCCTTTGTTTGACAAGACAGCTGGTCGCTCAGGTTTTGCATCCCCTACCTACTGTCGTAATGTAAAGCGATTTGTTTCAGTCATGGGGAAAATTGTGTTATGTTTGCAGCGCCTCACGTGTAGGTGACAATAGCTCTGTGTTTATGGATCACGTGGGTAATTTACATATGTAAATGTCGCACTTGTCTGACATCTGAACGCATTTATATTTCACACATGTCATTCCTTTCATCTGTTCAGGCACTTGTCTTGATATTTATCATTTCCCGTGAGCAGTTGCGCAGTCTTGTTATCCGCCATGTTTCGTCGAGCCCAGAATATCCGACCTCCTCAGTCCACACGTCGTGTGTTCCATGGTCAACCCGCAAATATTATTTTTATTTAATATTTTCCTTAGAATACTCAGGTGCCAGTGAAGGTCCGGGTTACAATATTGATCTTCAGTAACCCATGCTTGTCGTAACAGGCGACTAACGGGTGGTCAGGCTCGCTGACTTGGTTGACACATGTCATCGTATCCCAATTGCGAAGATCGATGTTCATGCTGTTGATCACTGGATTGTCTGGTCCAGACTCGATTATTTACAGACCGCCGCCATATAGCTGGAATATTGCTGAGTGGGACGTAAAACCAAACTCACTCACTCACTCACTTGATTCTGACAACTAATCCTGGTTTTTCAGAGACAATGTTTCTGAGTGACGTTGTAGGTCATAGGTTTGTATTATCTGTCACTCTGATAAAGGTCGGACAGGTTTAAAGTTGTAGCAGAAAATGGCGGATGGAGTATCACTTTGGACTTTCTTCTTATTCAGCCATCCAGCTTGATGGAATGTTTGCAAGAGCTTAATTTACAGAGATCAAAGGAGATTTTATGAGACCTTCTATTACCAGCTGGTGGTCTTCTGGAAAGATTAAAGCAGTCCGGATATTCCCTCAATATTCATTCTTCCAGTTTCCACCATCACTGACATGTACAGCATGACGAGAGAACATACCCAGTAACAACGTGACAGTCCGTTTAGCCTCTAAGGCCGGAACTTCCCACAAGACCGTGTAATATATTATTAATGTTTGTAGCCTTTGATGTGTGCCGTTCTGTGATTCAATCTCAGTCAAGTCGGGAATAACCCAAAGCGGAAAGACGCTATAGTCTAAATACTACACGTGAGTTTTCATCCGCCTTAAGGTTAGATAACCTAGGGAGACATTCGTGACCAACTCGTGTTATTCCGGAAAAAGTCGAATAGCGACTCGTGTCCCTCGAGATGGATTTTATATTGGCGCATGAACATCAGAACTACTTTAAACAAGAACGATAACCTGTTTGAATGTATGGAATACTGTAAGGGACATTGTCGCGTTGTCGCATTGTCGCGTTGTCGCCCTCTGAAATACAAGCAAAATTAAACAAAACGCGACATGCGATATCGCGACAACGCGACATTTCGCCCATTTGTCGCATTGTCGCGATGTCGCGTGTCGCGTTTTGAATAATATATCTTTTCATTCTTCCAGTATGACACGCGACATAGCGACAATTTTCAAGGTCAAAATATGTCGCGTTGTCGCGCGTCGCCCCATGTAAGATTTGTAAAACAGCCTAAAATTTATAAAACGCGACACGTGATTAATGCGACAACGCGACATTTTGATGAAATGTCGCGTTGTCGCATTGTCGCGTCGCGCTTTGTTAAAATATTGAGTATAGTATGTATTATAACATATGACTAAAACGCGACACGCGACAATGCGACATATTATATGTCGCATTGTCGCGTGTCGCGTTTTGCCCCTTTCGATTTACCGGTGCGCATGTGTAGAAAGTCAATTAGTCTACGCATGCGCAGACAATGTTATACTCTATTTCAGACTTCACTGGTCTTTTGTTACCTCCAATGGTTTTTACAATGAAATAGTGCTCGTAATGGCAATGGGGGCTGCATTTCTTGAACTTAATGGAAATCTTTCATTGTTGCTTTATTATTTTATATATTGTAACTGTGTTTAGCCAATCAAGTGTGTTTTAGCAGCCATACAAATTATTAGCGCTACTATTCATTGTAATCACGGCACACGGTGGCTCTGTCATTCAAGAAGAGGCAATCTGCTGTGCAGGGTTGTGTCTCTTATTCACACTAGATAACTATGATCATAGGTTCGAATCCCAGCACCATACACATTCATCACTTTGAACATTTCACCTATATCAAGCTCACAGGTTGTGAAAAAACTCAAATATTGGTAAAATTCAGGCCACATCGGCATAAACATCAGGTGAAGTCCTCCAATGGGTCACTATGTTCGACAGTGTGGCTCCTGACAGTGTTTCTTGGTACAATCCTGTCCGACGCTGATGAATTTGTCCGACATCTGCCTCTGTTCAACCAGCAGTGGATGGATACCAGGCAGAATGAGATGGTAATACCACTTAACCATCCAGCACCTCAAAGACAGTTTAGGCCGGCTTTGAACGTGATATTGTTCTTGGGAAAACGCCATACAAATTGACTGTTATCATTATGATATTAGAAACGATGAAATCGCTTAGCAGAGTTGCGTACCCTTGGAGAGGCAGAAACCAACCCTCCCTCTCTCACTCCTCTCCTCTCCTCTCTGCTCCGCTCCTCTTCTCTCCGCTCCTCTCCTCTCCTCCTCTCCTCTCGGCTCCTCTCCTCTCCGCTCCTCTCCTCTCAACTCCTCTCCGCTCCGCTCTGCTCAGCTCCTTTCCTCTCCGCTCCTCTCCTCTCTACTCCTCTCCTTTCGGCTCCTCTCCTCTCCTCACCTCTCCTCTCCGCACCTCTCCCTCTCCTCTCCGCTCATCTCCTCTCCTCTCCACTCAGCTCCTCTCCTCTCCGCTCCACTCCACTCCACTTTCACTCCTCACTCACTCACTCACTCACTCAATGTTTACGGAACTTGTTAAATTAGCAAGATATTTCATTACAATAATGTGTTCCGATGTCTGTTTTTCAATTCTATTTGAATCCTATATTATTTATAATAATAATAATATACCGAGCGATACACATGTACTTGTATCGTTTCAAACATACACCTACTCAGTCATAATAATTTTCAGCAAAATGGCAAGTTTCAACACATCCATTCCATTAACCAAGAACTCTTAACCCACAGACTTCACGGCCACATTTATTATTACTCTGAGTTCGATCCCTGTGTATCTTAGCCCTTTAAAAATATCTAAACATAATCAACCTTGAAATAGTTTTGAAATTCCACGGTAGTTTATAACGCGCGACGCGACAATGCGACAACGCGACATTTTCATGAAATGTCGCGTTGTCGCGTCGCGTGTCGCGCTTTGTTAAAATATTGAGCATAGTATGTATTATAACGTATTTGACTAAAACGCGACACGCGACAATGCGACAACGCGACATTTTCATGAAATGTCGCGTTGTCGCGCGTCGCGTGTCGCGCTTTGTTAAAATATTGAGGATAGTATGTATTATAACGTATTTGACTAAAACGCGACACGCGACAATGCGACATCGCGACATTTTCATGAAATGTCGCGTTGTCGCGCGTCGCGTCGCGCTTTGTTAAAAATATTGAGGATAGTATGTATTATAAGGTATTTACTAAAACGCGACACGCGACAATGCGACAACGCGACATTTTCATGAAATGTCGCGTTGTCGCGCGTCGCGTGTCGCGCTTTGTTAAAGTATTGAGTATAGTATGTATTATTATAACATATTTACTAAAACGCGATGACGCGACAATGCGACAACGCGACATTTTCATGAAATGTCGCGTTGTCGCATTGTCGCGTGTCGCACTTTGGTGTTCAAGGTAAAGTTTTGTTGCGCATGATCAAGCAAACGTTTAAAGAATGCGCATGCGTGTGTATGCCGCCATTTGTTTTATCCAAAAGTTGGGGTAAGTAGTCGTTTCCTCTCCTTTGTAGATGATCGTGCATACAATGGTCAAATGTTTTCTTTCACATCATTTCACAGGTTTTCAAGCATGGTTGATCGAAGCCTTGAAATACGTCAAACGCCTCCTGAAACACGTATCCTACCATAAATCCTCAATTGATTTCATGCATGTACATGTTTAGCATTTAATAAACAAGTGAGATACATGCTATGTGTTTTATGCAAGATATTAAGGTGTTCTGTTGTCACTAGAGTTATGTGGTTTTTAATGTCCAGATACTTATTTGCCAATAGTAGTGCACTTTATTATTATTATTATATAATATTTATCTAGCGCATATATCCATGCAACTAGTGCATGCTCAAGGCGCTGGTATTTTTTCTCCTCGATCATTGGATGTCAGTCTCAATGGCACATCGTATTATCAATCTCAACTCCCAGGGCAGTATACACTCTTGCAGCCACTAGGCGCACCGAGTTATTGTGGCTTTCTCATCCTAAGGAGGTACCCATTCACAGCTGGGTGGACTTGGACACGTAGTCACAGTACTTTGTCCAAGTTTACTGCACATTGCTGTACCCGCATCAAGGTGTTTGCACGTATTCATGTGGTCACTATCCGGTAAATTACCAACGTATTCGTGGGTTCTTTTAAGTGCACAGGGTTGTGTACTGTACACTAGTGGCTGTCACAACACGGAAAGAGTCTGCAAACAAAGATTTTACACCCGGTCTCAGGTGGGCTCTATCCTGTCACCTCAAGCTCGCTGTATCACTAGCCTAGCGCCTTTGCCAGCTCGCCCACCATGCCCCCTTATGAGCTACATTAAAGGGTTACAGGCCGGGAGAGCCACATTTCCGAAATAGATAGCCAAAATTGATGTCGCTCTCCCGGCAATAGTCATGGTTGCGTGAACATTGAATGTGGCTCTCACGGCTATGCTGTCAAAACATGCTTTGTCATCCAAACAGGTTTACCGTATTTAACAAAACAAGACATGTTTCCTCAGAATTTTATTCAGATCACAACAGGTTTTATTTCTATAATTAGCACAATACAATATATTAATAGGTATATTACATATAATAATATCACATAATAATAAATCTTAATCTGTAAAATGTTCTGAATTTTGAAAGAATTCACTTAAAATTTTGCAGGCGTAGTTTGCAGATCAATGCCAAATCATCTACACATTATGTGTACGGCGAACTTGGGAGGTTCCCTTTATATGTAGATAGGTATGTCCGTGTGTTCCGTTATTGGTTTAAGTTATTATACAGTGAAAACTGTATATAGCGGGTCGTTTATGTTTTTTGTTTAAATGGTCTAAATAATGGTTATAAATCATGGTTACGTAGTGTTAAAAGGTTTTTGTATGAAATTGGTTATGGGAATTTCCAATTGTAAATGTTAATAATTTTTGTAAAGTTGTTAAGCAACGGTCATTGACATCTATATTCAAAAATGGAGATCTGACTTAGAGTTAAATGGTAAATTATTTCTTAACAAAAATTTAAAAGACGTGTTTTGTTTGGAATTGTATTTGGATCTAGTTAGAAATCCTAGTGATAGGAAAATAATCACGCAAATGCGAACATCTACTCATCGCACTATGCTAGAAATTGGTAGATACAGTAATATTCCAAGGGAAGATTGTAATTGTGAATATTGCTATAGCCAAGGTAACATTTTTGTTGAAGATGAGTGTCATTTTATTTTGATATATCCTAAATATTCACCGGTTACAAAGTTATATATTAAAAGCTTCCAATTCCAATAAATCTACCTAGCGAAAATTAGCTAAATAATTTAAACTTTCTAATGAAGTAAGAACTCAAACGCAATACATTGTCCAGCCTCCATAAATTGGCCGTAAATATATCCTATGAACCTTTACAGGCCTGTACACAATATAATACATGGGGACACTCTTTTACCGGTTACGGTAATCCATTAATTAATTAATCTGTTGGAAATGTGGCTTTACCGGCTACAGCCATGTAATTGAAATGTGGCTTTCCCGGCCTGTCAGTAGAGTAAAAAGAAGATGTATCGCACCACATTTGTGGTGCTCTGACGTCACCAGCGTACTTATGAACCCTATGTCAACAGTGGGTTGAATGGGTATTGTCCTTATGTCAACAGCGGGTTGAATGGGTATTGTCCTTATGTCAACAGCGGGTTGAATGGGTATTGTCCTTATGTCAACAGTGGAGTGAATAATTAATTAATCTCAACGCACCTGTGTCAATAATGTATTGTAATCGAATTGAAAAGCCTCGATGTTACTGCGTCGCAGATATATCGTCGTTACCACGCCTTGTGTCAACAGTGGGTTGAATGTCTATTGCTATCGCGACGCTCCCCTGTGTCAATAATGTATTGAAATCGAATTGAATAGCAACCCCTGGTGTATTGCGTCGCAGATATACCGTCGGTGCCACGCCTTGTGTCAATAATGTATTGTAATCGAACTGAATAGCCACGGTGTTATTGCGTCGCAGATATATCGTCGTTACCACGCCTTGTGTCAACAGTGGGTTGAATGTCTATTGCTATCGCGACGCTCCCCTGTGTCAATAATGTATTGAAATCGAATTGAATAGCAACTATCAAAGTTAATAAGTTGACGTACGTTGGAATAAATGCCCTGTTCACCCAGAGATCTTGTTCCTTCAAGAAATTAATTAGAATCCACTTTAACTGACTCGACACGTTATAATTTAAAACTTGCTGGGTGAGCACGTTGTCGCCGATTCTAAACTGAAATTTAGTTCTTGCCTCGTTAAAGATTACAGCAAAACCCATTTCACGAGAAAAATAGAACTTGGTGAAAATGATGACTGAGAGGTTCAATTTATACTTAATGTATGTTATATTTGTAGGCTGATTGGAATGTACATGAGCTTTAAAGCATTTTCTAAAACATGTATTGTTGTGAAAGTGTGTAGGATAGTTTCTAAAACATGCTTCAAATACACTTGGTTATCATATGAAGCTGACGTGTATATTGTGTATGGTTTACACCCCCAGTTGAAAACGCAATGCAATTACCCTGGCATCACAGGAAAAACGGAGGTTCCTGTACACACCTTATATTAACGTAGGGAGTAGGGTGGATATGATGACGATGACGAAGGGGTGATCTATAGAATTTGAATTGAATCAAACAACAACAAGCGTGTTCATGTGTGATTTGTCTCGCATCGCAGTAAATCGACGGAAGGTAGGCAGGTGGAAGTGAATACCGGGTGTGTGTTTGCAGTGCAAATACTATTTGTTCTATTTTTCATTTTAGGCATATTGACAATATCACTTTTTCTACCTGTGGATAAACCGTCTCCCCACTTTGTACCGGAAGATAATTGCATTTTATTCATCAAAGGCACGTATTGCGACGTATACTGAGCTACGTCCTGAGGGGGTGGATGCAGGAGTGTACACAATCTTTATACATTCTGTCGTTGAATCAACATAGCTTGAGATCTCAACATTATTGTCAAGCGAACAAAAATGACTCCCCTGCACACAGGCAAACGAGTACACACATACCTGTACGCTTAGAAAGGTGAATGACTGATGAATAGATAACTCATGACTTGGGGTTTAACGCCCGCTTTCAAGGGTATTTCTGTTATCTCACGACGACTTAAATTAGGACAGGAACAACAAAAAAAGCAATCGTAAAACACCACTGTGGGTTCTGTTGCAATGACACCAGTGGGCGGTAGCCTAAAGCTAAAGTTAAAGCGTTGGCTCGTCACGCCGAAGGCCCCGGGTTCGATTCCCCACATGGGTACAATATGTGAAGCCCATTTCTGGTGTCCCCCGCCGCGATATTGCTGGAATACCCGGGTTCGATTCCCCACATGGGTACAATATGTGAAGCCCATTTCTGGTGTCCCCCGCCGCGATATTGCTGGAATATTGCTAAAAGCTGCGTAAAACCAAACTCAGTCAGTCAGTGAGTCAGTCAGTCAGTCAGACACCAGTGGGTGTCAAAACCGGCGTTGAAAAACAAACAACATCACTATGACGTTAGCTTCAGTTATTTTTTATTTATCTGTTTATTTATTTACCACAATCGTGTATACATATATATATAAACAAACAAACAAGTACTACTATCATTTCGATTACAAAGATTCCAATCTTTTAAAATGGAGCTTCCCCGGGAAACCATTTATAACTTTGCTCTTCACCCCTAATCTCTTGTTAGTGGCACATTTAACTCCTGATCGTTTCACGATATGTTGAGGCACTTTTAAACTGAGCAACAGTTTACGTAATTCCTTATATCCAATTGGCTTTTTCGAGGTAGAATGTTGCAGAACAACGAAACGAATCAGTTTCACAAGGTTTGAACCTTCCAACCGTTTTGCATTTAGCAATTCAAGTTCCAGGTTATCTCTCACTGTCAAATATCCCATGTCGATTAAATTCTTGACAAATAGCCACAAAGTCATTAATTTCCCCACAGTTTTTGTGGAAGAAATGTTCTTGAGAAGTTGTTCGGGAATCCGTAACAAAAAGTCACTGTCGTTGTTGTTGCTTTTATTGTTGACAGATTGAGAATCAACTCGGACGTCATCCTTTGGCGATGTGCTGCTGTCGTACGATTCATTCGCTGTCTGAGACCACGTCTCTTGATTTGGTGTCTGATTCGTCGACGTCGTCGTCGCTGTTGTCGTCGCTGCTGTTTTCCGCGCTTCCGCCTCGGACATCAGTCTCTGATAAGTGTCCCTCGTCAGAAGAATCATCGGCTTGCTCATCACGAAGGTGTGACTGTACGGATGAGAGGTAATCTCTATAGGATCTTATGCAAATGGGTAGAACCGAATGGTGAGCGGCAATCAGATCACGTTTGCGACGTCCACTGACTGTCTTGGTGACCAGTGTTCGAATGCACTTCTTGTGACGTGACAGTCGTAATATATCCTCATTCGATAGGACGATGTTGCCCCTTAATACGTTAAATATCAGAGTAATCAAAGCCCTAAACTGTTCGCGCGATGCGTGATTCAACAAAGCTTTTCTTTGTTTCACATTAGCTTGTTCCAACATCAGAAGAAAAGTCCTATGTTTATCCAACAGTTCACCCATGTTGAGAAGTGTTGAATGTTTGCCGCTCAGCTTTCAAATGTTCGACTGTCACTAGGTCAATGTGGTTTTATCCTATCGTGTAAAACAAACAAACAAAAACATGGATGCTTTCTAGCTCCTTTGCCGCGTTGGGGTTCAGACACCATGTGTATGTAGTCACAGTGAGGTGACAGTCTGAAATGTTCTACCATGGGATCGTCTTCCGGTATCCATCGATGAACACGTAGCTTGCAGTTGAAACAGTAGACTTTGTCGGATTGTCCAGTGTACACAAATCCGGCCGCAGCCATGGATTTTGGAGATTGCTTCATCTGAAGTGGCCAGCACTTAGCAAACGATTTTAGTCTGTCACTAAATTTCTGTCCACGCACCTCGGGACAGTGCTCTGTTTCGGCACAGTCTGGAGCTATGTCTTCAAACCTTCCACATACGTCCATAACGCCGACGACGACTTGCAGAGTTCTGTTTAGTTCGAGAGTTGAAAACGAAGTGATGAAACCCAGTGCAGCGTGTACACTTTTGTAATGTTTTAGTTTTGTTTTGAATTGCTAGATTATAGGTTTAGATGCGAGCAGGTGTGAATTATGACTGAGGTAAGTACACAGTGCACACATCACCGGGAAATATTCCTGTACGCAAACGTCCGTACTGTTCGTCAGCATGGGGTGAGACATCCAGAACGAGATATCCGTACTTTTTTCTCCCTACAGCATCTTGGAAGGCTTCGGCAAAATATTTCGCCTGTCCCGGGAATATCTGCGACGCTAAAATTTTGTATTCGTGTGCCGAACGCGGGTTGGATAACAGAACAAAGTAATGCGTGTTTAGAGACATGGTTCTGTTGCATTCACCTTTGGGATAAGCCGACTGTTGAATGTTGATTACCGTGATCCCTAAATGATGAGAGAGGGTAGTGTACAGATGCAGCATGAGTTGGTTTCTACATATCTCCATCATTAAATCATCAAATATCAACAACATGCGTTTTTCTGACTGTACAGACCAGGATCTCAGTTCATCTTCTGTAGGAAGGGTGTCGTGAAACTGGATGTTGGGAATGGTGTGCTGCATGTCACTATACACATCTTGCCAAACTGCGTAGCAATACACGATCAAGTTGGGTGCTGGCTGAAACATGTCATCGACTTGTTCTAGCATGCGTTTTACCAGATGGGTTTTACCCGAAGAACTTCCTCCTATGACGGATATAGTCGCTGGTGTTTGAAACGGAAGTGAGCATGAGCTGTCTGCAACATTAGATCGATCACCGGACTGTTCCATGACTGTACTGTACAGTACCAATGTTCCGAGACAACTGGTCGAATCGTTACCCATGCAGATGTATTTTATGCCAGAGTTTTAGGGAAAGAAAACGTAAAACCAATATTTTTTTTCTGAAATATTATTTTTTTTATTTATTTGAGTTGATGTTTCTCTACAGCATCTATTCAGTACTAAAAAGAAGTAGTATTCAGGACTGTAAATGAATATACATTCAGTACAATAACCTGCTTACATAATTAATAATATTAAAGAACAGGATTCAACACTATGAAGAAGCTGAATTGCTTTACAAACACATACAACACTCTGTATCCTAGTTTTCATGTCTTGTGTGTACAGGATAAACACGATACTGTACAATGTCTGAAATAGTGACAAACATGTGAAATGGGTCATATGACATTGAATTTATGTAAAAGATAATACAATGTACTAGTAAACAAACCACACACGTTTGAATTGGAAGACTGCAATTGTTTCGCACTCTCTCTCTCTCTCTCTCTCTCTCTCTCTCTCTCTCTCTCTCTCTCTCTCTCTCTCTCTCTCTCTCTCTCTCTCTCTCTCTCTCTCTCTCTCTCTCTCTCTCTCTCTCTCTCTCTCTCTCTCTGGCAATTACCTGACAAACACGTTGCGGGCTTGGTCAATTTCAATGAGGGAATTTCGCTGAGTCAGGACGACGCAACTCAGCGTGCTTTTGAGTGCCGATTTAAATTCCAGTTCGAGCCTCACACTTCCTGATTTCACCAAATTCAGATACTCCGAATCCGCACACATTTTATCAATGTCGAACACAAACAAAGCGTTCCCGAGGAGAAATTCGCTTCTACTAATGCCTTTGCCCTTATCTTCCTTCCACACACCCATGCCGTCGAGCATGTTGACGTAACAGGCGACATCGTCGGCTTCGACGGGCTGACCCGGCACACTGGCACCGTCGATGTACAACGCCATCTTTTTAAGCATGGATGACTTGAAATTATACGGATTGCCGGTGTAGCTCCCGTTGAGACTCGAACTTTCCACCAGTCCCACGACGTATCGGTTGGCGACGGGATTGCTTACGTTGTCTATGGTGTGCGCCTGCTGGGTGGTCGGAATGCTGGTCACTTTGACTTCGCTTTTGGTGTATGGGTACAGAGCGTTCGACTTTTCGAACAGCGTGTTGTGAGCCAAGATCAAAGCTGGATTGACTTTGACCTTGCACACCTGCAAGTAAGCGTCCAAAAGGTGAACTTTGAATTCATGTGCGGTAACACTGCTCATCAAACAAAATTTGGGGTCCGATCTGAACATTTTCAGGGTCAGGTCCACGTCGTTGGGTAGAAGTCGGTTCATGTCGAAGATGTCCTCGTACAAGGGTCCCGACATGGTGAATTCTTTGCTTTCCGCTATGAAAGCGGAGCGTGCCAACACTCCTGTATTATTAGATCCGGTGACGTCACTGTTTTCCAAATCAGCGTCGTTATCGCCAACATCCTTGTAGAACAGCTGAGTGGACAACTGGGTGTTTTTCGCTTCCTCGCCATATCCCAGCAAGACTTTCATCATGCTCTTGTAGGCGTAATGGTTGTTGGTCGAAGACACGAGCTGGTTCTGTAGGTACACCGCCAGCTGCGAGAACATTGTTTGCAGGAACAGATTTGTTGGGGCGACATTCTCATCAGTAGCTAAGGAAGTACCATCGGCCTGTGTTACTTTGACTTTCACGTGCAGACGAGTGCGTCTCAGGTCGGTGTAGTCGGGACCCGAGTTGTTTACTTGAAACTCCAATGGCGCACCATCATTGATGTGGCTTAAAGGTCGCACATTCACGAAATAATGTTTCTGTACGCTAGTCTGATAAGGGGGTAAAGTGAAGAGATTCAAGGGTTCAATCACGAGCTCTTCGAATTCTTTGTCGTTCAGCAGTGACATCGTGTCTTGGTCGTTACTGATGTTGTTTTAACTGAAGATGTCGTTTTCTTGCACGGGTGTACACTTGAGCGCTTTGGCCGTCTTGGAAGGGCAGCGTTGTTGTTGTCGGTTCGACGTATCTTCTGCGTTGTGACGCACTTTTCACCAGCCTTGCGTTTTAAAGCCTTCACTCTTTTGTCTTTGGCTTCCGCTCTCTCTACCTCGCTTTGCGATTCCGATGTCATTTGCAAAGTGACCTTAGTCGGCTGCTGTTGCTGCTGTTGACGGTGTGTTCCTGCTTGCCGAGATGGGATCACTAGCTTTTTCGCTTTTCCGTGGAGCAGATGAGATGTTTTCCTCACGTGTTTGTTGTCAAAATAATGTTTAAACTTGGCGTAGTCAGGGAAATACAGAGGACGTGAATCCATGGCTTCCTTTTTTTTGGTGTATTTTACTCCACAAAAGGATAAGTTCTTAAATGAAGTGTAGCGTACGTCGCTTCCGTTAGAAATGAAGCTGTCAATGCATTTTCCGACTTTAAATACATTTCGATATTGTCGGTTTCTTTCAGCTTGACACGAATATTAAATTCAGTACCAAACGCATAGGTAGGCCCCTGTCTTAAATCGATGCGTCTCAATAAGGCCAGTTGAGTTTCGCCCACCAATGAACTATCGCATAGATTACACAATACGTCTACGTAAGGATCCGTGACTTTACTCAGGTCCACCTTTCCAAAGTTCAGCTCCGTTAAAGACACCACCCAGAATCCGTCGAAGACTAACCTTTGATTTAAATTGACGCGAAAATGGTAGGCCGTATTCTCTGGAAAGGATGTCGTTTTGGAATCGGTGCTTTTGAGAAACACGTACTTATCCATATTTAATTTTTGTTTTTCACACCATATTACAATTCCTTTAATTCGCTTTCTTCCACGTATGAATCGAAAGACTTAGGCCACCCGAGCCACCGTACCAGAGCGTAAGTCTTCCCCTCACTTTTTCTTTTGAGAACTTTCTCGACTCGCCAGAGCATCGTCCGTCGTTTTGTTGACTCTCTTTAGTTCGTTCGCGTAAAAGGACCCTGCCACCGGTTCGTCGTGAAAATCTTTCAGTTTGTACTGTGGGAACGTCTGTTTCTTGTAACGTCGTGCCACTTTAAATAACTCCTCCGTCCACTTGAGGTCGAGTATCGTGCTGAAGGGTTTCCTGAGATATGAGATGCGAACCAGGTCACCCACCTTAAATACGTATTTCTTGATTTTAGGTTTACTGATTTTTCTCAAGGGCTCCAGATAGACGTGATCCCATACTTTCACTTCGTTTTCCCTGTTCACTTGTGCAGGGGACAGATGGGGTAAAGAAGAATGTAGCGTGTGGTTGTAGTTGTAAATCAGTTTTTGAAGAACGTCCAAATAACGCTTGAGGTGTTATTAAAGTCATGTAACGAGTGATGAGAGATTTCAATGTTCTGTTAAAGCCGCTCGACGTAATTGCTCTTGATGTTTTCATTGTGCGACGAGCTATGGTAAGTTTTATCTTTTGTGTTTTTAAATACTCCTTAAACACACCTTTGAATTCACTCCCTGCATCCACTCTGACTTTTTTGGGTTTTCTTTGTTTGAGTATTTTTTTGAAACTCTTCAACACTGTCTCAGGTCTCTTGTTTTCCAGTGGTAAAACGAAAGCAAATCGTGATAGAATGTCCACCACTACCAGCAAATATCTCACTCCCTCGTTCCACTTGGTATACCTCGACACATCAGCTAAATCCACATCAAACATTTCATCGATAGAATTGACTCTTACTTTCATCCTTTTGAAACGATATCTAACAGGTCTATGTAAGCTGTAAGCATCTTGATCGCTAACAAACTTTTTGACATGACGTAGTGACGTCTTTGGTTCACCCTTATCTCGTAGCACACTTCGAAGTTTCGAGGGTCCGTAATAGGCACCTGGTTTCTGCGGGTCGAAATAATAATCTTCTAGTGCTGTGCCAGGAGTCTGTGCAGTGTTACTCTCTTGAGAACTCATGATGAAATGAGAGCAGCGTAAGATAAGACAACAAAAATACAATGAAAACATAATGACAAAATAACATCATTGAACGGGATGTTGATTAAGCGGTCTCTCTCTCTCTCTCTCTTGCTGTCTCTAAGAGTTATCTCCCTTGGACCATGACCACGTTTTAACTGTAGCGGATGTAAAGAGTATTTGTGGGTAATTTTAATGGTGGTGCAAGGATTAGATTTGTTTGCATACGAAGAGAAATGGGTCAGTGTTTCTGTAGAGCAAGGGAAGACGAGGACAGATTAGAGGAGAGGATGAGGAGATGTGAGGAGCGAATCGACGTCGCTTCTCAAGACATAAGAACACTGTTCTCTCAGATCGAGTGTCCCAGACACTGCAGTTATGAGTCCCGGATGGAGCAAGTGGAGAGTGACCTTCGCAGACTGAAGGCATGTCGTCCACCCCCCCTGCCTCCGAGGAGAGTGGTAGTAACCAGCATTGATAATGTTGCATCATCATCTCAAAGTAGCTGGCCCACCCCTGTCACACCGACACTGATGGCGCCACATCCATCCCCAATCACCGCAACAGACGAGGACTACATTCCCATGACTCTCATGACTGAATTATAAAAGTTGTACTACATTCCCATGAATGGATTATAAAAGTTTGTTCCTTTTTCCTTTTTTTTTGAACCTTATTTAGACCAGAAAAAAACTTGCATTCTATCCCAGATGGGACCCCAAATTTTGTTACGGTTAATGTGTCTTTATATTTTCCAGAAATCTGCATCGTACCACTGCTGTTGTATATTTGGTCAATACATTTAATTGAATATTTTAGATTTGCCAGTGTTATATTTTGGTGGTTCATTGGGGATTTTATACATTTTGTCACGGCAATAATAATGACAAAATAACATAAATAACATAAATAACATAGAGGGTTTTTTTTATTTGCGAGAAATACAAACCAGTACGATGGTTTCTTCTTCTTTTTACGCTCCTTTATCCAACTTTAACATTTTCAAGACACGCTCTTTCATACTGTCAATGCATTTATCAGTTTTAAACTGAGAGTCACGATATTCCTCGCATTGATACGGAACAAAGTTGAATTCTTTCACGTCTCGCAAAGTCGGGTCATCTGCCAACAGGTTTCTCCAGTTTCTGTTCACCTCTGCGTCGTCTACTTCAGACAACGCCATGTTGAAGTACTTCTCCACCATGTTTTCTTCTGACACGTCACAAGTATGCACCCGTTCACCTTCTGTCTCGAACATGCACCCAAAACACAGTTCGCGAGACAGTCGTTTGATAATCTTAGTGAGTTGAAGACAATAGCAGAGAGTCAACAAGTTTTCTATGAGGGTCATCTTCTCTGTCATAGCGACTTTGTACATTTATACATTTGTTTCTTTTTGAATGTTTCCTGTATCCCTTTGGCAGTGCTCTTCTCGACCCTTTCACCTGAAGTTTTGTCAAAAATGAAACTATAGTTTTTTGCTCGAAGTCCAACAAACTCTCTGATAGTCTGACCACCCACTTCGTCTTTCATCAGACCAATCACTTTGTGTCTTTCCATGGAATGAAGTGGGTGGTCCTTAGGGTAGTTTGAGGTGTCAAAGAGATGTGGGTTAGCTAACATGAAGTCTTGAGGGTCGAGGAGAGGAGTACCCATGGGCGACCAGAATTGGTAAAATAAGCTATCTGTGTCCGTCATCAAAACCCTCACTTGGTCGCTAACGTAAGTCTTTAACACAACGTTGTAATGGAAATCGTACAGAACTTCGCTTAGCATGTTCCAAAATGGTGAAACCTACAGCGACGGGTTGGTTCAAAGTGACAGACACTTTCTCCATGCTCACCACGCACCAAATGTTCCGAAAATATATTGACACTTTTGAAATTTGGCTTTGCCGAAAACCTTCTTAGTCTTTCTTCACTGGTGATTAACTCAATTTGTGCATGTAATTTCTAACATTTTGTAATTGTTTCCCATACACGGTAATTGGAAAGCAACTCTTCGAAAATCATCGGTCGCTTCTTTGCGCTTTTGAGTGTTAAAGTCGATGTAAGGTTTCATCCATTTTGACTGGGTAAATTTCAGAACCTTGTGAACTTTCTTTAGCTTCAAACCCAGTCGCAAGTATTGTTGCAAAGTTCAAATAAGTGACATAATTCTCTTTGTCTCTTCAGAGTGGAAAAATAGTTTGGTGCCCGTGGGTGGTTCCTGTTATTGTTCTTCCCCAACAGACCTAATTGTGCCAGCAAAACGCGATGGTAGGGCGACAAGTCTTCAAAGGGAATGCTTTCTTTGGTGGGAGCGAGGGGCAAGGATTGATGGACAGAGTGAAGATGACGTGGTATTCCAAATCGCACTCTACGACGTAACCTACATCACCTTTGGGGTCGAGTTTCAACCAGTCAATAGCGTCTATTTGTGTTTCACCTACCCACTGAAAAATCTCCTTGAGGTAAAGGACAGCTCATGGCAGCACCATACAGATTGTTAATATCATAATACATCAGGTGAGATTGAGCTTTGGATGGGTCGAAATCGGACATGTGTTTGTTGTTGGCTTGGCGTGACGATGATTGATGCTAGCCACACCCCCTCTTACCGCGTTGGAGACAAAATTGTACATGTCTGGATCAGTCATGAGATCAAGGGTCACTCCTGTCATCAAGAGACATGCGTCCATGGCCATCCCCGGGAGAGTAAAGTACTGACAGGGATCGAGCTTGTAATAGCTTAAAACACATGCTGCGAAATGCTTCAAACACATCGGGTCAAAATCAAAGTGTCAACGGCAACGCACAATTCCATGAATTCTCACCGATGTAATTTTGAATGTCTGCCAAATATGATGAGCAAAGGCATACTCTTCTTCTGATATTGTGTCTTCCGACAGAGAGGAATAAAAGTCATCCCTCTTCGGAAATTCAGTATGGTTTAAATTTTTCAAAACTGTCCACGTATTCATAAAATAGGGGAATTTTTCGAGTCAAACAAATCCACGTGTTCGGGATAGTTCTTGGCTAAATAGACAAATTCATCTTGACCTTTACGCTTTCTTAAATTGTTTGCCAACGTTTGTAATCTCGTATTCAAAAATTTGAAACTGTCCAAAAGCGCAGCTGATCAATTTGAAACATGATGAAGTGCTCAGAATTTTGACCAATGCATGACAATTTGCGATCTGCAAATAACTCTTGGCCGCTTGAAGAATCAAATGGTTGTCATATCGGGAAGCATTGTGACAAAATGACATCTCACAAAAAGTGGATTCTTTGTAATTGACATTGCAATAATTGTGACACAGACCTCTGACTCGACCTGTCAAATGATCGTGATCGATGTGTCTCTCGTTGAATCGTACTTTTTCTCCACAAAGATAACAGTGACTTTCCAAATTTAATACAGACCTTTCCTCGTGTCCAAATTCATGGGAACCGGGTGGTTTAATATGTCCACGATTTGATCGTAATCTTCAATACATGCTCCATAAAATGGTGTGCAGCATGATCTCCGGCCTATAAGTTCTTAATGGGAAAGTGTACAAGTCAGGTTCTCTGCATACGATCTGATAACTGTAACCACAGGGAATGTGCTCTTGGACATGATGAGTTCCCCTCGTTGTCTCATTATGATCTTAAGGAGCCAAGACAGACTCGAAATCTGCATAGATGACAAAAAGGGACTTTGTTCATTCTACCATAGTGACCCAACCCAAATGTTCGAAACGCTTTAATCGGTTCAGGCATTTTAATTCGCTGAGCTTTTCATGACAGTAAGGGACATGTTTTACAAACTGTTTTCAGTCTTGAACGTCCACAAACATTTACGACAAAAATGAATTTACTGTTATTGTCACCTGCTTTTCTAATCAAGGCTGACAGACTGTTGATCAGAACATAGTGAGATAGTGGGGGTTCGTCTTCTTCCTCCACCTCCTCAGTTAATAAAGGAGATCGATGTGACGATTTTGGGGTACTTCTTCAGTTATTGAACTAACTCGCAAAGGAAAGATGACATGACGTTGATTCTCATCTTCTGTCAACACCATAGAACATTGATTGCACTGACATTGTTTGTCTTTTTTCAATTTTGAAATGTGATTTAATCTCATGGGAAATGAACAGTTAGTGAGGCTTAACTGCTGTACTTTTTATCCTTATAGTGACTGGCTTGTTCTCGGACTAGATGGGGTTGGACGGGATACAAATGGGCCAGAACACAATACATACAAAAGCACATGTCATCATCCATATTCTTGATGTTCAACAGACAACGCTTTTTCTCTAACGAAAGGGTAGAGGGAGATACTGAGCTTCCACGAAAAGGTTTCAGAAATTTGACCACAGATAATTTAGCACTCATCACAGTTTCAAAATTTAAGTTTGAACTATCACCTTGCATAATTGTCCATCAGTTGCATTATTGTATGTATGGCTTCCTTGTACAACACATCCAAATCGTCAGCTAGGCCGCTGGAGACATTTTAGTTCTAAAAATAGGGTTGGAATATGACGTTTGACCATCGGGGTTAGTTTTGCTAAATTTGAATTGAGTACAAAGTCCCACATTTGATGCTTCTGTTTTGTTTCAAGCTCCGTTTTCCAAGCATGCTATGATTTCAGGCTGAATTTTCACAGAAGTAATAGAAGGGATCATTCCTTCTTTGACCTTGAGGAATGAAATCAAATTCCCTCTACAGTTCCATTTATTACTTGTCTCGAGCATGATTGTTCATGCTCCAATTATTAAGCCTTCCTGCGTTTAGCTGACCCACCACCGCTTCTGCTGTTGTAGAACTGGGTCGAAAGAAAGTGGATTCTTGTCTAGTGTGTTTGGTGAGGCCCCTTTTAGGCTGTGGAAATGTCTTGAGCAGACAACGACGTGCAAAATGATTTGACGTGAAGCTTCTTGCTGGAGTGGACTGTCTCTTTGTGTTGACTTTTATATGTGTCAGTAACGCATCACTGTGCAGGAATGATTTTGAACAGTTTTTCACAATCAAAATGTTTCTCCAGATGAACCACGGAACTCTGATGTCACAACAAGGGAACGTTTGTGACCAAAGGTATTTCCTTTGACAAAACTCACAAGTGAATCACGGGTAAGTTGTGTGTGGAGTAGACATTTTCCAAAGCGAGTCTAGCAAACAATGTGTCTTTGAACACTGGATATTTTTTTCCTGAAATAAACGAAAAGAAAAGAAACAAATAGAATGGTCTAACTTTCAAAAACTGGAGAATACAACATGAAGACTCACTAAGGTTAAAAAATAATGTTCTTCTTCTATATTCATCGAAATACGTATGTTTCCAAAAATAAAAGTTACAATGTCGGAGAATATGTACAGTATCTTTTTTGGTAATTATATACTATTCTGTTGAAATGGAGTGTGTATTAATTCTGTCTTGTTATCTCATCATGTTGTGGATCGTCTGAAGGCTTCTATTACTCTGCTTGAAAATTGCTGTGTCTGATGATAAAGCACATCAAGAATACCGATTGGATTCAATCCTACCATAACGTTGTAAAGAGGATCTGTGATCAGTGTAACATGCAAACGTTAACATTCCGTTTTCGAACAAAACATCGAGAAAATATGAGGTTTCCAAATGTTGTATAATATAAATCCAGTTCGACTTGAAGTGCAGTACGTTCTAAAGAGTTCATTTTTCTCTGTTATCTTAAGACAATATAAATGTGGATCTAGCAAAATGATGAAACGATGAAATACACTTGTAAAAGTTGTTATGAAATGGTTGTGTTGTTCATTCAAGGAAAGTAATACTTGATCAATGTTCTAAAACTGGTTACGACGTGTTTTCAGCTGAAATTGTCTATGGATGTTTTGTTTTTTAAAACAAAAAAAAAAAACAAAAAGAAAGTTTTCTCCTTACCTTCACTCATTGGATCTATCTGTTCAAAACCGTAATTCAAATTCCTGAGGCACCCTTCTGTGGTAGGGAAGGAAGAAAAGAGTTCGACTAGTGTATGGAAACCAGTTGGCAGGCGGAAGTAGGGTTTAGTGACAACAAGCTTATCCTCACTTTTATAGGGGTGGAAGCAAAACCAAAAGTGTTGAAGGCCCTAAGGTGTGTGGCACCGACGTGATATATCTGCGACGCAATAAGCACCAGGGGTTGCTATTCAATCTGATTTCAATACATTATTGACACAGGAGCGATGGCGATAGCAATAGACATTCAACCCAATGTTGACACAAGGCGTGGTAACAACGATATATCTGCGGACGCAATAACACCGTGGCTATTCAGTTTTCGATTACAATACATTATTGACACAAGGCGTGGCACTGACGGTATATCTGCGACGCAATACACCAGGGGTTGCCATTCAATTCGATTTCAATACATTATTGACACAGGAGCGTCACGTGATAGCAATAGACATTCAACCCACTGTTGACACAAGGCGTGAAGTAACGACGATATATATCTTGTGACGCAGTAACATCGAGAGGCTTCTTTCAATTCGATTACAATACATTATTGACACAGGTGCTGCGTTGAGATTAATTAATTATTCACTCCACTGTTGACATAAGGACAATACCCATTCAACCCGCTGTTGACATAAGGACAATACCCATTCAACCGCGCTGTTGACATAAGGACAATACCCATTCAACCCAATGTTGACATGGGTTCATAAGTACGCTGGTGACGTCAGAGCACCACAAATGTGGTGCGATACATCTTCTTTTACTCTACTCCTGTCACTTATAAAAGAAATAATATTAATCATTTGCAGCCATGTATGTTCTATCACGTAATGATATAATATCAAATCGAATTACGGCAAAACAATGAAATACTACACCAGAATAAAATTTACAAGAACATCAACCCCCAGTATTAATTTATACCTTCTGCAAATTGTGAAAGGTGTAACCTCTTAAATTCAGAACTATAGTTCAATGCCAATAATATTATGTTCAAAGTATGATTGGAAGAACAGTTCCCCCATCACATTCTCCGTCCCATCTTCAACACTTAACTGCTCTTAATACATACATTCTAGAAGGCTTCCCCTAAATGTCGGTCTTTCCTGTACTGACTCATCGCATACTTTGTAAAATTGTTTTGTTGAAATCCCTATGAAAACAAATATACACTTCTGTTTTAAACATCCAAATGCACAGTCCCAACATACGCAATGTTCTACTTAACATTATCACTGCTTAGCAGTACACGTACAATGTAGTATATTCTCTCTGGCGATCAACGTCTCAATGGAAAACAAATAATCACATATTTAAACGCGTTCAAGATTGTATTTGAGCAGCTCTTATCTCATATAGTTTAAATACACCCTCTTTTACAAAAATACTTTTCGGAATAGGGTACCTTTTGCCCAATCCCAGTTGACCATTTATGTAAATTACCTACATGTATCTTTAAAACAATTTCAGCAATGCACTCTACGGCATGTATGGCGGTTTGGTGAAACTTATTTTTTCTTTCTTTTTCATGCTTGACAGTCCATATTTACATTCTACATGAATGATCAGCTTTGCACAAAATTTATTCTCGTGTTGTACGTTTTGGTTCCTTAACCTTTTAAGGGGATGAATGTATCCGACAGTATTTTTCATTGTGATTTGCCTATCAGGAAATATGCATTATTACAGAGCTTCAAGCACAAGTTCCACATGTGACGTAATGTTGACATGTGTGCTTGTATAATAGTACAGTATAATCATTCATCATAAAAGTAATATACTACTAAATACGTTCACGGTAACTTTACTTTGAACTCATTGCAATGATGACACATGTCCATTAGGCCGTCCGTATTTTTTTTCTGTGTTTCTCATCTCCCCGACCCACTTACATTTTATTATTTACACACCACCGCCATATAGCTCAGGACATTGCTCAGTGCGGTGCAAAACTAAACTCACTCACTGACGCACCTAACTATAATCTCTCCAAAATAAACAAAGTGGCAGTTTTGAAGAACCTACTTTATTGTTATATTCTGATCCCGTGTCACATTTAAAGAGGCTCTCATTGAGAGTTTGTAGCATAACTTATTTAATGAAGAGTCAATACATACATGCAGTATTTCATATATTTTCCCACTGCACCAAGTACGGCGTCATTGCAGGCTGGTCTGCAATAATGCAGTTAAACATAATGTATTTTGCACACCTGAATCAATACACACGCCAATGTATTTTTTCCAATTCGAATTCAAGTTCATTTCAGTTTGCATGTCATCCTTAATTATGTCTCATCACAATTGGTTTATTAAATTGTCATTCAAAGTTATTTTCGTTTTTCCCCACTTATTTTAAATGCATTTCTTATTAACAATGTTTTCCAGTGTTCGACAACTGAAACGTCACTTACGAAGAATGCATCTCCAGACGTCGCGGTGTCAGTAATTTTAGAAGTTGTCTCTAGAGCTATGCAGGCACATACCTTGGAAGCGTAGTAGGGCCACGGTGGGAATTTTTTGGGGGTCACTATCTCCTGCGTAGGACTTAATTATCTCCTACGTGGGACTTAGTATCTCCCTACGTGGGACTTAATATCTCCTACGTAGGACTTGAGTATCTCCTTACGTAGGACTTACTATCTCCCTACGTAGGACTTAATATAATCCTTTTAAGGATGGTTATTAAGATTGAGAAATGTTTGGCTATGCAGGACGTTAGATAGTCAGAAATGTGAGTCAGTGAATATTCATGACACTAACGCAGTGTTACTGTACAGTGTTATTGTGTGTGTGTGAGTACGTTAGGGTGACGTGGACCCTGTTCTAATTGCATTTTTTGGAGTTTGGGTATGGTCATGTTTAATCTATCATACATCTATTCACATCTATTCACACACACAAACACACACACACACACACAGAGGTGGGTGGGATGGTTGGGGTGAGGTGATATTTAACTCGGGTTATAACACGACCTCCGCAAGTTGTTGCTTGTCGTTATAGGGATCGGATGCAACGCTCGTTTTGCGGTTTTATTCGTAATTGTTTACAGGTTGACTAGGGTGGAACAAGTGTTGAGTGCGGCGTAAAACAATACTAAATTCAAAAGGCAAAGAATTGTCATTATAGTTATTTGTATAAATATAAGGGCATACGTACACATAGATTGCCACCGATAGTCTAAGACACGTCTGTACACGCAATAAAAGTGATTAAACTTTTACAATACGCATAGCTTTGGCGCTGTTGAGTACATGTTAGTTCGTGAATATTCATCAAATTAAATGGTTTGTATACTTAATTTAAAGGGGTGTTATACAAAAACAACTAAATATATTTTGTTAAATCGATAATCATTTTTAATCCTTCTTTCGATCGATTTTCGATTTGTTTCATCGCAACACCACTATGTAAGAAATCAACCATCTTACAATAACCCGTTCAAAAATATCAATTCAAGTAAATGTTTACATCATAACTCTTCTGATTGTTTCAGCATGAAATCAATGACACGGGATCCTATCTCGGCTGTAGATCTGAGAGCACGTCTCTTGTCCTCGTATGGTCTCTTCTGTACCAAGGTACGTGCAAAGGATGTGGAATGAGTGAACTGGCATCATGCCGCTTTAAACAGTATTCATGTTATATCACGTCATGCCAGCTTACTGTGGGAGGAAAAAGGTGTCGTGTACGTTTACGTGGTATATGCTAGAGTAGGGCAGTAAATCACTGGGATGAGGGTGTGTATTAAACTTAATAGTAAAATACATTAATGTGCAGTTCTATGAATGGTGTAGGGAGTCCATAGCTATATACGTCACTTCGTTTTAATGTTTACATGCCGTCGAGTCATTTTTAGGGGAAAATCTGAATTTGTTAGGAGGATATGAAAGCACTGTTATACATTTATGATTAACGTCATAATTGTAACAAATATACCAGGACTTAATTGATATGTTCCAAATGAAAATGAATTTGTCCCCAACACTGTAAACAAAATGACCAGGGCCCATTTTACTAACCTATCGATCATTTTGTATTATTTGGAAAAAGATAACCACAATGAAATGTTACACAATTAAGTGGAAACACGTTTTTTTCCACATTGATTTCATCAATAGGGATAAGAGTGCTAAGACTGCAGCACACACTCTGACCCTGAAGGCGTGGACATGCGTCTGTCTCTACCGTTTGACAAGAAGATCAGCAAATTGAAATAGTGGTCCTAACTCCTCATACATATCGATGGTTATGATAAATTGAAACCATTTGATTTGCAATACACGGAGCCATCTGTGGGTACGTGGTGTAATTTGATCAATTTATACATGCGTTATACATGTTAAAACACTTGATTAGGCAAACGCCATAACATAATATGCTTCTACTAGTAAACGCCATTAATTACAGATGTGTAAACTTTTTATCACTAGTGCATATGTGTTTTTCATCACCTAAAAACGCGTGTACCTTTGACTCACACATACTTCTAACATATTTGTTTGTCGATGTAGGTAATCCAGAAAGGTTGTGTGGCTGGAATGTGTCGGAAACAAACAATAATCCATACGTGGTAGCTTCTGTACTTTGTCAACTTCATTGACGCTATGCAAGGTAAGCATTTTGCAAACTTGTGCACGAGGGTGGTTAGGCAGCCTAGTTCCTGAAAGTATTCATAAGGTTGATAACACTCATGGGTACAATGTGTTCATGTTCAGTCTTTCTTCTCGCTACAGAACATCACAATATCTTGGAGTATTTTTACAGGGTACCAAGATGCATAATGTATGGATGGCGGAACAGAAATACATGTATTGAGGATATACAGAAAGCCTTTCTGATGGATGCACGAGGACGACATGGCCGCAGACAAAGAGCTGCTACTATTGCTGGATCAAAAAATCAAACCAGCTGAGAAGGCTCCATGTATTAATAGATGCGGGATGTATAGATGGGTGTATGTATGGGTGGATGGATGTAATGGACGGACAGAAACATATATACATAAATGTTTTCTTGGCGTTGAAGAGGGTACGTAATATGTTTTTATCTACTCATGTTGTAGAGGATCGAACGATGGTGGAGGTCAATGAAAGAAAGCGGAGTAGGATATTGATTGATCTCTTCAAGGATTTACAAACTGAAACCTACCCAGTTTTACCTAATCAGTTAGAAAGGTATAAAAATAATGTATCTTAAAGTGAAATTGAAGTAATGCTGATCTCATTGTCACCCAGTGGGAAATAGCCTTTTAGCACGTGGTGATAATATCAATAGTGCAAATGATTTTTGTACGGGAAACAATATGTCGCTACGCTGTACAACCTTGTTGCTAAAATATATAGTGTAAAAGTGTGTGGTAGGGCGTATATAATATATCTTCTTCTTGCTGATGGGTAGGAATTTCTGCTCTCGTCATCTGTAATTTCATATTTGAGTCTGTACATGTAGGTAGCGTTACAAAACACAACAAATAAAGCGTTTAAATATTCATGTTTCCCCTTTATGTTGGTCCATACTGTATAACCCTCCTAATAAAATGATAAACACATGTCAACAACATTGTGGCAGGCAATGTGTCCGTTATTGCTGTATGGCGGTCATTCAGCAGTGACGTGAGTGGAATTTGCCATCAGCCAAGGCGGCGTAAAAAAGTGAGCCTTTCTCCAACGGAAGACCAGACCTCATGTACTATATGCCACACCTATTCGGCGAGTTCACATTATCCATACAAAATCAATCCGATTTAACTGTGAAGGGCGTGCATTTAAATAAAACATCACAAATAGTTCTTCATCCTTCAATTCCCCATCCTTTCTTAATGTTTTGCACAGCACAAGTCGAACTGGTGAAGTGCATTCCTTTCCATTGTTGGGTTCGAATCCTGGATGGTAATACAACTAGAACAGTACTAGAACATGCACTCTACTGTGAAAGTGTAATCCAAAATATAATACGTGTTTCAGCTTTACCTAAGTTAACAATATGTTTGATAACAGGGTAATCTCATATCTGCACGTCACAACACCTACAGTATGTCTTATAACAGCACATCTATATTTAAAAATGTATGTGCCAGTGTAAAGTTGAAATTGTCCAAAACATGTTTTTGCATGAAAGACCATACATCACACAGAACATCAACATAAACAGGAACTGTAGGTTAGTATGATCTAAACAAAGTTTCCATGTACCAAACTTGCACACACTTAAAAACCCCAACATTTTCGTGATATTCGTCGCCGTATTTGACATAGGTACTTTCACGAGCGTGTCACCAATCGTGTTCATATTATTGGAGCTTTAGTCCTTAAAAGTACATCACATTAGAACTCCAAGTACAACCAACTTTAACCTTTGCAGTGGGAACACATTTGCTTTTCTTAAATTATTATAAATGTCGTCTGTGGTAATTATTACAATTTTAAGTTTCTTAAAGTTATAATGTCAGTAAACAAACTCATCCTTGTTAATGATATTGTACATAAATGTTCTTTACTGCAAATACTATAGACGCCATCTTAAAATGACCCACCACCTGTAGGCATCCGGGTAGGAATGTTAAAGGTCACATGCAACCAAAAATCAAACATAATTAAAAACACAATTATCACTTATTCATGACATATAATATACATTGCTGGTTATGAAAAATATGTAAACAAAATTATAAGCGTACAATCGCAAATCAGAAAGTGCAAAATTGTGTACTTCGGTTTACTTCCCAAGAAACGAAGCAGCCGGGATACCGAACCCAGTCAGAGCGGGTGGGTGTGCACTCAAGTGTAACGGCTGGTTCATTTGCAGATGCCTTCACGGCTAATTGTGTGTATATATATAGAGATGTTGGGTTTTGTAAATACATGCTCATTTTTTGTGTATAACATTTTGCAATCAACAGACATCATAACATGTCATGTGTTCAAGTATCACACCTGCCTGTCTGTGTAATTACATAATGTGACAGAGACCGAACTCGGGCCATAAATCAATGCATTTTGTTTATGGTGTATAGCCTGATTGGTGTTAAGTTCAAATTGCATGTGGTCAGTGATAGCAGCTGTGTATTGAATATTGTCATTAGCAGACAGGCAGGCAGACACACAGGTGTCAATAAAACAAGACATTGAGTTTTGTCTGTGACAACGACATATCTATATCACAGTTAGAAATTCTGTCAACGCTAAATAATGACATTGCTTTTAAGTATCGAACTGAGAAAGTGACTCGGTAAGAAGAACGTGTGGTGAAATAGACAAATGAAATTATATAAACAGTTAATTTACTGTCATAACATATAAAAGCTCACGCCTGTGAGATATCAACAAAACATTAGAAAATAGCTCACACCAAAGCCTTCACCAGTATTCACCCGACAACCCGCTTCCAAGCTGCGCGAACCTATTTACTTGCGCACGTGCTATAGGCGCAGCCCAGCTGTTGAAACCCGTTTTCCCCAGAAAGTCTGGGAAAATTAGTGAAAACGTTTGAACTCCGATTTCGCGCGGTTTTTTTCATCGCGTTATTTTCAACTTTATAAGTTGAATTTGCATTTTGACGATTTGTTTCGGTAAAGTCCATACCGAAAGGTATCAGAATCTGCAAAGTTGTGTTTTACGTTGCATGTGACCTTTAA